>NW_025939230.1:0-293999 GCF_000764305.2 Hyalella azteca | reverse complement strand
TAGTTCTGATCGTCTGAACTCTGAATTGCGTGTTTAGTGTCGCATGATGGAAATCCCTGCCTAATGATTACATAATGAAGTTTAGTTCATTGCGGTCAACTTAAGAGACAAACTTTTAACTAACTAATACTTTATATAAGTCTAAGTTTAATTGTTGAGTGAAAGGTGCAGGCATAAAACTTCCAAGTGGTTAGGTACTTTATAGAAACTGAGCAAGTTAGCCTATGTATTTTATGCCTTTAAGAAGTTCATTTTTTGCCTCAAATAACAATGTTGGATAGAAAAAGTGGTCTTGGTGGATCGAAATAATATATGAACCTTCAAAATTAGAATTCCATCCTGCTCACTGGACTGTCTGGAGACTGGACACTGGTCAGTGGTCATTGACACAGTCATACCTAGACTAGGTACCTAGTTGATTATATGATACATTTTAAATCAATAAAAAAATTTCCAGTTTGTTTACCTCCTTTTCTTTGAGTCCAAGAAGCAACACTTCTTCCATTAGTGTGAGTCTTGTATCCTTTGAATCACCATCTTCCAAATCCTCTTCTCCGCCGTTCGAGTTGCGTCTTTTGTCCTCATTGTTGTCGTTATTTTGATTCACACTATCAGCAGTACTTCGATTCACATTCCGACGGTGAACCAGTCCATCTGAGTGACTCATATTGACAATTGTATACAAACAATTTAGAGTTCAAGATAAGTGCGCACTAATTCTAATACTCATCTAAAATGTGACTGCCCTGCCAACGCAACAATCAGCCCAGCTGAGATCTTGTTTTCTTTCCTCGTGACAACCAATGGTCATGCTCAACATGTCGTAAAATAAATTGAAAGAAAATAAATCTGATTCATGTCTTCCGGGAACTAATTTCGCCTTTTGAAAAGACCTGTTTGGCTGCGATCATATGATTGGAATAGTAAGTAAAACCTTTTTTTTTTCAAATTATTAGCATAATTTGTTAAAGATAACTCGTGTTTTAGAATAGAATAGAAGTGTCGGCATTGAAAAAATAAAATACTTAAAAAAACTTTTTAAAAAAACACGTTTTTCTTGTGGACTAAAAAGTAGAAAATAAATTATGGTTTGCCCCAAAAAAACGTGTCAATCAGAAGTGGGCTAATTTTCGTTGTCAATGTTAACAACAAACAAACAAACAAACAAACAAACAAACAAACAAACAAACAAACAAACAAACAAACAAACAAACAAACAAACAAACGCGAAGCTAAGCTAAGAAAAACGTGTTAATAAAATAGGCCCATTGCCTGTTGCCGATTCCTGTACTTTTCGTGACTTGAATCCACAAGGGATCCGGCCTTTTGAACCCAATCTTTCCACAACTAACGATTGATTAAGATAGCTGCTGGACTTATTGCCTGGTCCGTAAGGTGCTAGGCATTGCAAGACTGAACATATAGGTTACTGCAAAGCTTCGTCTAGTCTGTTATTGAAGGCGTTCATACTCGGAGCGTTAAATCGTACCAGGGAGGCTGTTCCACAGGTCGGTGAATCGAAGCGAGAAGAAATGTTGTCGCATGGATGTGTTACAACAGTTCTTTTAGTTTATAGCCGTGGCCCCTGGTGTTGGTTCTTGTTTCAAATTCTAGTAATCCTTCGCTTCTAGGACAATGTATAAATCGTGGGTCTGACCTCATTGATCAGGCCCACGTGGGTGACCTCATTGTATGAACTCATTGGTGGCCTCAAAGATTTCACCACGCAGACGCCGATAACCGAGGCTTGGAAGCTTATTAATCTTCAACCTCTCTACATAAGGTTTGCCTTTTAATCCCGAAATTATCCTTGTTGCACGTCATTGAACACTCTCAACTAACTTTTTGTCCTTTTTTTAGTTTTGGTGACCACACAGCGTTTCCAAACTCTGGGTTTGGACGCACGACAGCGACAAACAACAGTTTCATCGTTTCAGCATCTATGTACTCGTAAGAGCGTCTGATCAGTCCAAGTCGTTTATTGGCTTTATTAACTTGAGCTTCAATATACTTGGAAAATTCCTCGGAGATCTTTTAACCTTAAAGTAAAAACAATCAGCACACAACAGCAGTCATATTAGCTAATATACAAACGAAATATATCTTGAGAAAATATTTTGACTCATATAAGTCTGTCCATTTAGCAACTAGCAGCCTCATTGAATAAACCAACAGTTCACCCACTGCAAAGCTAGTGGCCAACGGACTTAGTGGTGGTGTTGCGTAAAATAGGCCAACTCTGGCCTGCGGCCAATCCTAGGCATCACAGAATTTAGATAGCTTGCTGTGGTCTCAAACCTCTAACTCACTGCTCGAGTTTTGTCGTTTTTAACAACCAACGAGGCCACCTCACCGATTTTGACCAGAACTGTCAGTGGAAGCTGGATCGAACCCGCAAGTCACTGCTATAATCCTGGTTCTCTGAATTGTCACCAATTTTTTCGTATAATTGTAGCTAAAGGATAATAGAATAAAAGTCAATGGCTGTAGATTTGGCAGATATTTACTTCAATACCCAGTAGACTGTACGAATTGAACCCGTGATCTAATTTTAGGCTTGGCAGGGAGAAAAGGTTGAATGTTGCTCCTGAAGAATCGTGAGAGCCTTTGAATCTAAATTGGTTTTTACAAATTAATTAGCATAGGAATAATTTCAACAGAGCAAGAAATCGTTGGAAGTAACTCAATGTGCGCGGAAAAGATCAGAAAATTATTTGAAATGCATAGTATATTTTGCATTAGAGAATAGAACACTACATAAACGGACTTAAGGGGTTAATTAGATGTTAGGCTCGTTCTCGATTCTTAAGGACCAACACATTGGCAGTGTTAGCTAATAGAGATACGCGCTAGGCAGCTATAGAAAATCAAGAGCCTGTCAAAAATCAAGGGCTGCTAATCGGCGGCCAGTGAATTTCCAACTTTAGGCATCCGACAAGCCAGCCATGATTTTTGAAAGGGCAAATCTCCAGCTGGAATTTTAAATAGAAAGAATGCACGTAACATATGTAGCTGACAAAACGAAAACACTACAAATTCAAGTACAATGGAATATTTAGAGTAACGATAGCAGTAACAGTAAACCTCGTCTAGGAGAGGTAGATACAATAATATAAGCTGCTGAATAAACACAATCGTTACTGGCGAAGAAGCGGCGCATCCATATCTATGATGTAATAAGAATGACTCAAAGCAAGGGTCAAGGGGCGTGAATAAATTTTGACATCTCAACAAAAACAGACAGACTGTTGTTGTGCCCTGCTACTGATGACATGCAGCTGAGTCTGCGAGGCGTTGAGAATGGCATGTGCACTTGAGCAAACCAGAGTTTTTTTACCGGAGTTCCGGTGCCACGTTGAGTCAGTGAGTCGACAGCAGCGGTGCATGTATGACAGGTGCGTGAACAACTGGGAGTTTGAAATTTTATAAAAGCACCGAAACAATTGGAGAAATATGTTTTTCTTAGGTAGCGTACCTACTATAAATTAAGAAAACTTGCAATTATACAAATATAGAACACTAAAATTGATTTTAATCGGTAGAGAGTGAACACCGTCGCTTTAGGTTGCGCGTCACTATACAAGTGTAATATAATCCATCGATTCGGTCAAATGCTATATAATTACATTATCCAATCAAGTTTACGTCCGTAATCGAGCTGGCAGTCTCACATCATTTGATTTATGTAGATGACAAAAATTGTTTGAAATTAAAGTGATAGACAAATTTTGGATTCATATTGTATAGGTCAATACAAGAACCACTTCGCATCAGGTTGTTATGCTATGGATAATTACTGAAATATGGGTAATTGGATTATATGGTTAAATAATAATAGTTGAATGAAAACTTCGTTGAAAACTGTTGAATGAAAACTGTCAACCTATTCGGCAATTTTCATCTTAGATCGGCGAGATCAAGTTCAAGCTTCAATTTATTCAACTGTGAAAATTTTCAATTATCTGCATTATTAAAAACTGAACATTTACAGGATAATGTCAAGAGACTTTTGTATATCACAAAAATGAGGTTTACGAAGTGCTCGTCCTGGCGAATCTTTGGATCACATGCGAAGAGGAATTCCTAAGCCTTTTTCCAACGTTCACTTCACATAAACTATTTCACTTCAAATGTAAAAGCAACTAAAATCAAAGCAAAAAAAATCATTAAAGATTATTCGTGCGTTCTATTAAGAAAGATCTTAGTAATGTAAATTCAACACCGCGATGAGAGAACCGCGTCGGTAGCAGCTCTAAGGATTTGCTTTGACGATGTAAGATAACTTTGAGCAAGCAGGTCTGTCTTCTGTACTTATTAACTTTATTTACATGGTGAATGGATATTTTATCCATCCATGAGAGACGGCGAAATTCCATGACTGTTAATTGGATCAAGAGGGTTTACTCTTGTCAAAATGAGAAAAAAGGCAAAAAGTAAATATAGTCACTAAATTGCATCCAGTCCCACATATATGAACGAATAATAAAAATTTGCTTTTGGTTTGAAAAGTACATTTTGAAAGTCATGAATTGCTCATGAAAGGAAAAATATTTAATCAGTCACAAAATATTTCCGATCTAGGATTCCATGCAGTGAACACCCACCAACAGAAGGATATCTGTTTATCTGACTGCCATAAATCAAAATCTAGCGTTTGCTGCTCACAAGACCAATGCTAACTTTACGTTAAGTAATTCTACCACACATAAACTGAATTGCAGTGAAGCAGAATATGGGCTTAAAATAGTTCAATGAGACTACATAAATAAGTTTGAAAGGAAATAGAACACTTCTCCGTGTCACGATATAGAGATATTTGTCTTTCACTTCTCCAAAGGCCGAACGTGCACAAACCTTTCGCACCTGAATAAATATCAACACCAATCAGATACGAAACAGTCATCTTTTAAATGCATAGTATTCATTTCTGGAATTATTCATTTTTTAACCATGTACTCGTGAACAATTTCTCAGCAGTGACTCGCAAGTAGATGCTGTCTAGGTTACCTGAGGTCGATCACATTGACCGAAAAAGTTACAAAGTCACGATAAAATCGATTAGCAATTTCATGATTATTTGAACTTGCTATATGTGTAAGTCAGAATTATACATTAATCCAGAAGTATTCATGAACAGTATTTTCAATGGTTAATCTCAAAAGTCAAACAGTTATGACACTGGGATAATTAAATCCCCCACACTATGACCGCGGGACTTGTTCGTGACTGCTAACAACAGAAGTTCATCAGCCAATCATTGACGGCCTTTCAAGCAAAATCCACCAATCATAGACAAAAAAATTGAACGTAAGTACTTACGCTCTATTTTCTTGTCTATGATTGGTCGATTTTGCTTGAAAGGCCGTCTATGACTGGCTGATTAACTTACGATCTCTTAACTTTTTTATAGTATAGGCCCGGAGCACGAATATCGAGACAGTCGGAGTAAGAAGCTAGAGGCATGAGCCTGAAGCAGAACATAAGGTCTAGTTTATAGTGAACACGAGGCTACTGGCGCACTGCGCAAGTATTCGCTCAATAATTATAGCATTAATACTAGTAAAGAATTACAGGAAATGACAGCAGGTCTAAAATATTAATATTCGTAACAAATTGAAGCTTACGAAACAATTAGAAACTTAGACATGGTTATGTTATTACATGGTATTTAAAATACAATATTTGATTCTCTTGTTTACAATGATTTAATCATGGTTACAGTGAACATGTACTTACTTTAATATATCTTGCATGTCAGAGGCGTTAAACGCTGATGAACCGTTTACGAAAAAAATATAACCATTACAGAAGATTTCTCTGCGGCATCTATTGTGACTGTGCAACAATAGAATTGAACAATAAATGACATTTCTGCTGCGTGATCTTTTCCACGCCTGATATTAGGCTGCTTGGTGTCCGGTTATTGATTGATTTCTGATGCTCACGTATAACCAGTGATATAATTTTTTTCATCAAAAACAATTTTACTAATCATTAGCGATGGAAATTTACCATCTACCTTCGAAGCCTGTAACGATTTTCAAACGTCACGAATCGTAAGTAGACAAGAATTAAATTAAAATCATTGCACAAGCAAATAAAATCTTCATGCAATTCAAGATTTCTTCGTTACAAATAATCAACTTTAGGTTCATAACAAACATAAAAAATTTTCAGTTCTTATCCTGATTCATGAGAAAAACAATTCATTTTGATGCTTAGTTATTCTTCCAAATCGGAATAAGGAATGGAAAAGAAGACATTGGAAAAGAAGACATAATAACAACGTTAAAACAACATGGAATATTAGAAGAAAAAATTCAATAACTTCCTTCTTATGATACTTTGTATTACAAAGTGTTGCAGTCTTTAAGCCGTTTGAGAAATATTGTAATATCATAGCTTTTGCTTTATCATTTTAATATAATATTAAATCATTATTTAAATCACTTAATTATTCTAATGATGAAGAAACAATCATGGAACGCGTCAAGTTTCTAAATCATTAAGTTATTGTTACCAACTATTGAAGTGGAAAGAAGATGTACACAACAGTAAGCATAACAAAGAAATTTGTGCACTCCGACGAATGGACTCTAGATGTGACTCAATGAACTGGAATATCAGCCACAGACATTACACGCAGCGGTATATTTTTCCTTAGTCAGCCATCTAATTCCCGAGTTGTATTTTTAATGACCAGCACTCCGTTCATTTGATGGTCATTATATGACGATTTCATTTCAAGATCCAAGGTTATTATCAAGCTACATCGCTTATTGTTATCGAAGCAATTGTTTTCGTCACAGAGACATATTTAATGGCATAGCAAGGATTCCTACTGTTACATCGACGAATTTCATCACCAAGGCGCTGGATATCATCGGTCTGGATGAGAAAAGTTTCGAATGATGCTTTATAAAATCATCCACAACATATCTCGAACATTCAGAAATACCAATTTTATGTGCGCCAGTGTTAAAATGTGAAAAAAACAGCAGCATTGGATCAAGCGCCCACAGAGCTTCTTTAAGATGCCTGCGCCCGTTAATGATCTATGAGCGTTTCCGTATTTTTAATTTTTACAGAAAGAACATTACAATTAAACACCAATTCTAGAAATTAATGCTCGAATAGCGTTTAATAATAACGTGAGAAAACGAAAAGTTAATCCTCAGAAACCTGTTTGTGTAAAGATCCTCGATCGCCCAATCAATTATCTTTGTAAATAGCCATTGTATTTTAAAGGGGAAGGGTGAGAAAGGTTTCTTTTTAGGCAGAAAGCTTAGTTTAAAATATCTGCGTCACGAGGCGGGGAAGAGAAGTGAAAAGACATTCCACTCAAGCTCCGCACACACATTTAAATTCAATCCTGTACACAACAACATCTTATGTGAGATCCGACAATGTGTGAAATTCTTGCGTTCTTTCGCCAATATTTCACAGCGTTTGAAAGTGAACGTCACATAAATTCTTCATAGAAATTACTTTACAATAGAATACAGCAATAAAAATATTAAGATCGATGAGGCAAAGTTTGACCCAACTGCCAGCAAGAAAAATTCAAGCGACATTTTCTTCCAAGTTGTCCGTCCAACTCCACATAAGAGAGCAGCGGCACAGCAAATATTTTTTCAAGAACAACCATGAGTTTGAAATAAGTACGTAGCGTCTTCACCAAGAATTAGTATATTTTGCTTGCAAATTTACAAAATCTATACACAAGTTGGAAACATTTCCTCAGACTTGATTATCGTTGCAGCGCTACTGTACACTAGAGGGCGCGGGTTAAATCCATTACGGGCGAGATAATTTAATAAAATCTCACTCAAGCCGATGCTCATAAAATCTTCTGTACATTTCAAATTCACTCAAAAAATGAATAGATCACTCGACCAAGTCCAATCGTAATGCTTAACCATTAGTTTTGCAGTCGCTAATCTCCTTCACATTAATACATTTTCATTGGGCAGCGATCAAATATTTATAAACCAAGTGCAGCTATTGCGCGCTTTGCAAGTAGGTAAACGCTTCCTCGCTTCATGGATATTTTCTCATACCAACTGCTTTGATAATAAATGTAAGAAATGGGAAGGTTTGATAGTAATTATAAAAAAGGGAAGGTTTGATAGTAATTATAAAAATGGGAAGGTTTTATAGTAATTATAAGAAATGGGAATGTTCATCGAAGAAAATAAAATTCAACTATGCGTACAATGCAGGATATTCTAGCAGCGTGGAATTGCAGCGATTGAATTATTTTGGTACAAGATTCTAATCAGCATCAATTCTAACGAGTATAAATTTTTACCCAACGAAACAGAGCAAAGATCAGAATCAGTATCAGAATGTATCAGAATTATGATAGGAAAATTAATGAAACTTGCAGAACAGCATAGCGTGATTTTTACATTATTAAGTTATTCCATTTCCATGAAATGATTCAAAGAGAACAATATGGTGAGTGATTACAATAAAAAATTGAAAATAAATAGCATATCTGCATAAGAAGAAAAAATGTTGAATAATACATTTGAAAACAGAATACATTCTTTAGAACGAAAACTTCGTTTTTTTGACCGGACAAGGTCTATCAATTATGACAATATGTAGTTAGTTAGTAATTGATTCAGACGACCGTTAGCTCATTGCAGTTTATGAAGTTAGCTGTCATTGTGAACGAGAAATTCGAAGTCATGGACGTCTCATCACTTACGATCTCCGTATGAGAGAGTTGATGTTTTGGAAGAATTCCGAAATATATTTACGACGACGTGAATTTGAAATGATAAAACTGGCGTTCATTTCTGGCTTGACTGCCGAAGCAATGAAACTCTGAAATTATGTTTATTGGTCGATAATCCAAACATCGTAAGAATTTTCTGGCAATTTAGAGCCAATAAACATGCATTACAACCACGAATATTTTCTTGTGGTAGATACCCGGTACTTTGCACATAAATATTCCAGAAAGTTCAACAATTCAGAGACGCATATGTACAAAATTATTTTCTTGCATATGGGTTGTTTCGCTTGATATTTCAGAGATATAAAATCCATGTAATGGGTGATTCACAAAAACTTCCTGATTTGAAAGCTCAATGGAAAAAGAACTAGCAAAGATATCATTACAATATAAATTTCATTAAAAAATATATTAGCTGAATTTTTTGTTTCATTTAGTTTTAAAGGTAACATCGGACAAGTGACTGCCCCATTTTCAATGCATTCAGTTATTCGATTTTTGAAATTCCATTCGACACCCTGAAGTATATTGACGGGTATCTTGGCGGTAGCTTGGCATACGTTGTTCTTCATATGCAGTAGTGTCCTTGGACAGTCATTGTAAATTATTGATTCAAAATAATTTGCCTTATATGTGCTCACACACGTAACAGTTGATTCCCGATTAGGAACCCCACCAGAAGGAAGAATACGGAACAGAGTACGGAATGCACGTTGAGGAGCGATAATGGAACGGCCATTAGTAATGTTATACGCCTCGACAGCAAACGGACGCTGCTCGCCTGTCCAATGCACGCTGCTCACTTGTCCGATGCACAGTGGCAACTGACTAAACACGTCACAAAAACTCATGATCTTGCCTTTAATAAGAAATAATCTCCGCCTTTTTACTAACCATAGGGCTGATAGGCATGAAATACAAAACGGAAAGTTTTCACGAATCACCCTGTGCCCTAGTCGGATAAGTTCTGATACCGATAAAGTTTGATGTGCATAGGAATAGTGAAATCGACTCTTAGAAGAGTTATCCAAAATCTCTTGAGTGGGTTAGTCAAATTACTCACAACATTTACCCAACTTAATATATTAGATAAATCATCTGTAAACAACAATGTCTGTGTTGACGTAATATGAAAGGTTTTTACTTCGGTTAAATTGTTCTTTGCTGATTTGCATTGAATTTAATTTTAGGTTACTGGTGACCAACAAATGAAGAGGAATAAATTTATTATATTTTATTATTTTAAATGGATTTCTAATCACGTTTTTTTTCGTGAAGCGCTCTAAAATATGTATCATCAGTGGCCACCGGGAATCTAATTGTCAAGTTGATCCACATCTGATTATATATACTTTATCCCAAGTAAGAAATTTTTTAGCAGTACGTAATGCATAGTTAGAAGTTGGAGTTAAATATACTCCGCCAGTACCTAAAGTTTAACAGTGAGATAAATTAACTGACATGAGATATAAGTAAAAACACTGAAATAAGTTCTACAAAAAGAAATTGAAGCAAATAATAAGAAAACGCAGAGGGAAAAATTGTACAGCAGGAATAATTTTTTTGCTTCGACGTTGTTTGTTAATGGGAATTAAGTTAATTTTATGACACGTTATAAGAAATTAATTAAATTATTTTAATTTAAAATTGAACTTGAAGAATTCGACCCGTTGAAGAACAACATGTGTTTTGTGAGAAGCCACGACAACTGAAGAAGAAAACATTATTGTTATGAAAAGTTGTAGGGCAGTCAGATATATAAGTTAGATATAGATACAATTTTTTCACATGATTCATGACTTGATATACGACAATTTATAAAAATTATTGAAAGCAAAAAGAATTATTTCAAAACTTACTAGAATATCAGGCAGATGTTAATGCTGTTCCTCGTTAATACCCGATAAAAACTAAATTAAAAAGTAACTTTATCTTTTGATATATAAACAAGAGATTGGAAGAGAAAGTTATTTTAGAACAATGTTCCACGACGTTCCTGAGAGAAAAATATGAACAGCATAAGTTTTCACGGCAATGAAGGTATGACACCGATAGTAAACAGGGAAAAAATTCCTAGAAAGACATCGGCGTTTTGAAGTTTTGAGAACAGAAAAGAATTTTTTACATTTTCTAGGCATTTGAACGCAAACCTATCCTCTTCACGTGCTCTAGGCATTGGAACGGAAACCTATCTTCCTTTTCACATGCTCTAGGCATTGGAACGGAAACCTATCTTCCTTTTCACATGCTATAGGCATTGGAATAGAAACCTATCCTTCTCTTCACATGCTCTAGGCATTGGAACGGAAACCTATCTTCCTTTTCACATGCTCTAGGCATTGGAACGGAAACCTATCTTCCTTTTCACATGCTCTAGGCATTGGAACGGAAACCTATCCTCCTCTTCACATGCTCTAGGCATTGGAACGGAAACCTATCCTCCTCTTCACATGCTCTAGGCATTGGAACGGAAACCTATCCTCCTCTTTACATGCTCTAGGCATTGGAACGGAAACATGTCCTATTCTTGTGCGTTCTGACCCGTATATTGATAGAACAAATTCATCCTCCGATCCGACTTTTTTGATTAGCAGTGCACCGACAACTGAGGTACCGAATATTATTATTATTAATGAAATATTTTTAGTTATTTAACGCAGCACATGTTCATAAAACTCATTCCGAATAGCGTAAAGTATGTCGATATATTATTATAGGTAAATATTCGTTTTGATGTACAACTGTTGGTTGATAACCGCAGCATCCGTTGTCCAGAAAAAAAGCAACGGAGCACTCAAAAATTTTAAGGAATAATAATGGCACTTCATATTATAGGATAAATATTCTCCCAGTGAGTGGGCAGCGATTTTACACCAATAATACGAAATGGAGTGTAGCTACTCTGCAACGCAGACACTTTCTTATTCGGTACAGTGTAGTCCAGGGCAAGGTTATATTTTCTAACCGGGGTTACGGCCGGCCGCTTCTTACTCGGTATATGCTGAAATTTTCTTCCTGTACTCGGCGTAAGGGTGCGCACACAGTGAAAGCAGGTTTGCCTGCGCGGGCAACCTGCTCCAACCTGCCACAAGAATGAACATAGGATAATAATGTAAGTGTTCACAGTGAAAACCTGTACGAATAGGCTTCTGTATTCTATGGTTTCAGGCGCCAGCCTGAGCAGGTAACCAGCACGCTGGCAACCTGCTTTCACTGTGTGCGTACCAGACAAGCTTTCCTACCCGGCATGACGAGAAATAATTTTACATCTGGTGTGGCCGCAACTGTCGTCGCGCAGTGTAATCAAAAATGTCAGATCGAAGCGTGGATCAAGCGATTGCCAAAAAGCCTCAGGAGAGCGGCAAAAGGTCTGTGTCTCAAAGCTGCAATGCACTGACAATTGGGGATGAAACTTCCAAATCTCATGCAATTTTAATAGATTTTTTAGCTTTTCCTCCAACAATCTTGGCCACCAATAGTTTTAAAACAAATCTGGAGTATTTCAATGTTATGGAATGAAATTTCTGTTAAGGAAAACCAAGACTAGATTTAGAGTCTGTTGAATGCTACTTGAGTAGAAAAGGGTCCATTTTGATCTCATTTAACATATATAAAATTTTCTCTGTTTCTAATTGCGGTTAGCATCTACTGCAGTTAGTGATCTAAAATGAAGTATGAATGAATTATACTAAAAGTTGCAGAAAAGCTCGTTCAACAACGTAGCTTTTGTCTGTGAGCTGGACAGCAATTCGATAGGAAACTCCCGCGAATTGACTAATTGTTATCCATTAAGCATTAAACGACTTTGAGATCATTATGATACTGAAAGCCCATGGAAGAACGTGCAAAATTTTAAGACCAAGCTGTAGGCTTTTTGGCAAATCGAAATCTCTTAGCATAAATTATTAATTAATAGACCGGGTAGGCCTAAATTAGGGATTTCTACGTCACTAGTCAACAAGTTTTGGCATAGAAGAGCAGTCAATCAAAATATTTTCGGTTCGTTTTATAATGCTTTCTTAAAAATTTTTGATCGTTCATCAAGCAAAACATAAACCTCACACATAAAGTTCGAAATATATAACCTGCCGGTATAGGTATATCCAGCTGACGTCTTCATCATGATTCATGAATATCAATTGCTTATATGGAGCTTTTGTTTTTGTCTTGAAAATTGGAAGCAGATTTAATCCACGACTGATGGTCAACTAAAAATCTTAAATATATTTATAATTAAACAGGATTTTTTAATCATAAAGTACATTTGACAGGAATTTGATGATTCGCAGGAACAATGTGCTTTGCTATTTAAAAATAATTAGAAATAGTCTTGCAATTTTTTAATTGAAGATGGTTGTAAAAGTTTTTTATTTCGAGCATCAATGGCTAATAGTGAGATCTTCTTCTTTTCGAATTAAATAATTCTAAATTCCAGCAAAAAAATAAGTATTTCAACCGAAATAGCATCTGGATTAATAAGTTTCAACTCGTACTTTTGGTTTCATCCGTTAATTACTCATCAAATAGATTGTATCTAAATTAAAATCAGCTATACTTATTACAGGGCTCATGAATTTCTCGCATAAAAATGGTTCTTGTAGAACATTAATAAATGCCAAAATGAACCAAACTAAATAAACGCAAAATCAAGAAGATGCTACAGTATAATAGAATAATAAAATCTTAGCTTCCACCTTAACGTTTAGTTATTAGAGTATTTGATATAGCCTCTTTGTCAACATCATTCAGTTGCAGTATAGAGCAACCCATCGCAACAAGCATTCTACCTCTCGGGGAACACGATAAAACATTTCAGTCACCCTTCTAAACAAAAAAAGACTAATTCTTTGGGCCAAATCATTATTCCTTACATCTAAGAATAATACATAATCATATACCATCACTTGGCCAGTAAATGGAAGCAAAATGAGCACCAGCGCAAAACTCCGACATAAAAGTATATCAATTTGTCTAGCCCATGGAGAAAAGTGATGGTTTTTTCAAAACAGCCATTATAATCGAAACTAATTTTTGTAAAATTTCCAACTGGATTTTCAACTTGTAGGTGTATCCAAGTCAGTCACAAGTGCAGCTAGCGTCAAAGAGATATTGATTATTTTTTGGGACAAAGGTGCAATAACCTTAACGGTACAAATTGAAGAGAATTGTATGTCGGAGCATCAGGTCGGCCGTTGGCGAAGCACAAAAATCACCAGCACATGTTCAGTCTACGAGTCTAACTTAGACACCAGCAATGAATGCAAAGCAAGCCTTAAATGTTAAAAATCCCCAAAAACAGTGCATGGCAGTAGCGCTGGTTCAACCGCTCTATGACAACTCCAATATAATCAATAGCGTCGCAGATAAAAAATGTCAGGACAAATAAATATGTAAATTACAAGAAATATTACGAAGATTTTTTTTTGTTTTTCACCTGTGCATGGCAGACCATAAGCTTCTACAAGAAAAATTCCCTCCATCCACTACATAATTTCCAAAAATTAGGCTGTGATTTAAAGACATGGCGTCTTCATTTAAGTTCAGATTATCATTTATATGAGACCACAATCTTTGAAAATTGAGCTGGAATATTTATACCAGTGTAAGTGTAAATATTTCGACACTTATTTGGTTAGTTTTATAAATATTATACGATGCGCTATTAAAACAGATTAAGAATGACCTAGGTTACGCTGCGGTCAAATAAAAATTGATATTCAGCGTACGGTTTAGCCGAACATTGTTTTAGTTTAACGATTGAAAACCACGAATAAAAAAACTGAATCGAAATATTAAACGAGTATAAAATATTAGTATTTAACTACACGTCGATGGAGGAAATTTTTCTTTGTTTGCATCGATGCTAATGTTTGTTTATGTTTCCAAGTTTACCTTTTGGAGAAAAATCTTAAATGGAAGAATGCAACTGGAGTTTAATTTCGCTTGTGAAGGTAATTCCAGGATTTGAAGCAATAATCAACTGCTTGTTTAAAAAATCATGAGCTTATCAACTTTTAACAATAACGAGGGCTATCTTCTCATGCCTGACTTAGCGAATCTTCATACAATAGTAGTACAATACAGTGCACTAATAAACCCATAATTTGAATAAATCTTTGGAATAACTGACCAAATGGTAACATCATTACTACCAAACTCTTTAAGTCGACACACACCAAAAATCAGTGACGTAAATACTAAATAATTACACCTTAAACGTACAATGACAATAGGAAATAACCAGAACCTGTAAACTAGGAACGATTTACCACGACGAAATTGGAGGCTGATCTACTGAAGAAAATCTTGATCAGCTTATCGTCGGCGCATAAAAGGCCGGCGGTTGGCCGCTGATAATCGAGCTACTTCATTTTGCTGGGTATTGTCTTGAATGAGCAAGTTTCCGTTTGGCGTTTTGTATGGCACACAAATCACTATTTCTAGTAATGGCTTAAATTGTACAGCTTTGAAAACTAGATGTCGAATATAAGCCTCACTAATAAGCGTAGTGACATCTTTCAAAGTAACTCGATGTTCGTAATACAGGACACTATCTAAAATAGAGTGGAGCCTTTTGACACTCTTCTCCAAAAATTCAGACTAGTCCTGATATATGAAATAGTATTCGAATTGCTTCAAGAAACCAATTTCCGACATTGTCTGGCCTGCAGTATAATTTTTGATGGCTGCTCGTACGCTTCCATGATCAGACAAATATATGAGCTCGAATTAAACACAATTTGCTTTTTTCACTGAAATCACTGAGCACTGAACACTGTCTTAAACAACAATTCGAGCCAAGCGTAGACGTGGGACTGATCCGTAGGCCCACAATGATAATGGAAAGGCGCGTACGAACATTGAACTGTAAAAAGTTTCGAGTTATGGAAGTTGTACTTGCTTGCAACCTGATTACTTAATGTGTTCGATACGAGACTATATCATTTCCTCAAAGTTCGAGCAGCTTGGCATTGTTTCAATGCGAGGCAACTTCAACCAGACAAGGGGTTTCTCAAAAAATTTACGAACTTGTTCTCACTACCAAAGTTACGTACAAAAGAATTATCTGGTGAGCGTAGATGTAGTTCTTTGCTATGGACATGTTTTCAAACATTACTTTTTACACATTTGATTCAGGACTATGCTATTAATAATAAGTATTTTGGCAGTAAATACATTCAACTTGTCTCACGCACAAGACAATTACAACAAACGCCGACTCATATTCACATAAAATGTGTCGAACGAACGCCATGGCGTCCAGCGATCAAGCAACCGGTCAGTACTCGGCGAAAATGTATTATTTTAGAAACGTATAGAACATGAGCAAGTATGAATGGTGTCACACTGGATTCTCCTCGTCCTCTTTGTCTTCCTCCTCCTCCTCTTCATCATTGGTGCCGGTATACGCAGGGTGTTCACAAATCGTATAGTAATGGCCACCATAAAGCACGCCTAACTCTCGCAAAGAATCACCTCGAATCATCGCTTTGATGGTCCAGTTGAAACAGTCGTCTTCTTCCGACTCGCGATCCAGTCTCTCAACGTCAACAATTTTTGATGAAAGACGATCTAATATAACACCGATATCTTTGATGGACAAATGACGCTTAACATCGATCGAGGGCTGATCTATCAACAATAAAAACTTCTGGCACAACTGACCATCGTCATCATTTGTCGTATTTTCAGTTTCAGATTCTGAGCTATCGCCATCTTTAGGATGACGTATCGTAGGTATAGATTGTTTCTCTATGCTAGATGAAGAAGATGCTCGATAGTCTGCTTGGAAGCGCACATGAGAAGAGGTTTTCTGTGGTATTCCTAGACTGCTGGATCTGATTGAACCAGGTTTGGATGGCACCGGACTTGGGCTCCCGCCACCGCTTGAATGAGATCGTCTAATTTCTTGTTGGGTTGGCGAAGTTGAAGTTGGCTTGAGGATCTGTGAAAAAAATGAACTATAGTGACAAACATTTTGATATCGTGACATCTAAATTTGAACATAAATTATTAGAATTGGAATTGAACACATATTAGTATTGAACACATCGCCTTGGTAGCGTTAGAAGCCAACATCGTTCGTATTGTATTTTTCCATGAATTAGGGCATAAGATAGAGAAATCATGAATAACAAACTGAATTAATCATATTCCTTGTTCTTCGTGCGACATTATCGTCTCAGTGTCTGTAAGTGCACACTAGACATAGTATACGTAGATGACCGATGATAATACAATATATAAAATAAACTAGTTTTCGTTGTTAACTTCATATCGGCTAATCAGGAAAAGTAACTACAATTATTATCTTTCAACGGTAACAAAAAATGTCGATTTTATGAAGTTTGAATGCAGTTTAGAAAAAATAAAATGTATCAAGTTCAAGAAAAATTCCACTCTTATCGAGATAAAAAAGTGTATAACTGTAAAATTTTTTTTTTCATACGTACAAAAAATTTTCCATCAGTTGGCACGTTCAAAGCGAAATAACATTCATCCATCTTATGTTCCTTCTTCTTTCCTAGGTACATTATCAGTTTAAATTTTAAATTAAACTATTTTGATTGCTTTTATTGCGGTGGTTTATTTTCTAAATTACATATTTTGGAGGAGTTGCGTAATTGGACGAGTAATTCCGAAATCAAGAATGATGGAAATTCATTGGGAATTAATTTGAAATTATCACGATTAATAATTAACATTAACGCCCATACCAAATGAAGTACTAAAAACACATATATTCCTTTATCAAGTAAATAAATGTTTTAAGAAGACCATTCATAAGCAAGAAAAAAATCAGTCCTAGTATTTTTCATACTACGTAAAAAATGCATAGAGTTAAGGTTGTATGAAAACTTTGAATAATTTTATAAAATAAAGCAAATTATCTACCTCAAACTTCGCTATTAACTTTGGTAAGAACTATATTTGGGTCGGAGGAAAAGGTGATGATCAAGGACTTATTTAAAGTGAGAAAAAATACCGACTAATTGTATTCACACAATGGAGAAAAATGGAGAAATGATTAAGAATTTCAGGGTTGAAATTTTAAGTTCACGATTTTGGAATTTATGCAGGTACAATTTAAGAAAGCTTTGTTGGATGACACACAAAAGTGTAATGAAATAACGAAGTTAACAACGCCCTCCAAACTCCTTGGGCTCGTACGTATGAGTATTGGGGCCATACTTTCAAAACTCGCTAAGTGAACGTAAGTACTTACGCTCTATTTTCTTGTTTATGATTGGCGGATTTGGCTTAAAAGGCCGTCAATGATTGGCTGATAAACTTACGATCTCTTAACTTTTTTTGAAAGTATAGGCCCTGGTTAACGTCGCTATAAGATATCGTCTGCGGCCTTTCTTCAGTAGAAATAGGATTACAATGCACATGGTGCATTTAAAGTTGTTCAATTTTTCAATGCAAATATTATTCCAAGTTACAAAATTCGTCGGGTATTCGTAAGAATTTATGTGTGTTGAGAGCCGTGGATATGAACATTCAGGAACAAAGGTGTAAAAAACTAAAGAAGTCCTTTTAGGATTTCGGTTTTGTCAACTTCAGGATTTTGATCGCGAATTTTAAATCGCCAAAATTATTTTAAATGACAATCCACTGCTGAATATACTGTAAATTGTTAATGGAAATTGCTCCAATATAGCGTTTAGTTTGCATCATTCTCTTTTTAAATAAAGATCAGAAACTTGGCATTTACGTTCAAGACAATAATTGTAGGAAACTACTTGACATTCTCAGTTAAACTGAAGCAAATTCTACAGAACAACTATTGTCTACGTTCCATATTGTTCCAAAGCCGTACAGGTTATAGAAGGCCCTATTATAATATTGGTATTATTTTTTTCAGGCAATGTAAAAAATATTTGGCATCGCATGCTTTAGGGTTTATGGGCAACCTAGCATGGTGGAGCAAGCCTAGCGGCATCAGTTCATATGCTGATAATAATTTCAATAGATTTTTGTTGACTTCGGCATCCACAACCGAGGGACTTCAATTACATTTTTTAGAGATAATGTTCGTATCTATAATTCGATATTTGGGAGTCTGATAAATCAGTTTCTATGTAAATATGGCGACAAACGAGATGCTCTCGTGTAACGTGGATCTCTGAAACATGATTTTTTTGCGTTTTATCTGTTTGCATTCAAGGGCAATACTCGGTTGACTATTGCTGGAAAATAGGTTCAGTATTAATTATTTCATGGGTCTAGCAATTTACTTACATTTATTATGCTTCATGATGTTCGTAAAAATGATTTCTGAAGTTTTGTCTCCAGGTTAGATATAAAAATTTTTCTCTGGTAAATGATTCTTTAAAAAATAACAATGGTAGCTTGAGTTCAAATTAGAAAAAATAATATTATTATTATAAAAGTGAAAGTTACTACGAGCGAAAAATTGATTAACGCTTCATTATCAGTTCGTACTCCATGTAAATTTTTCGTGCTGAGTATCAAAACAAACAATATCTAATCAAGATGAAAAACTTCGTGCTATTGACACTTGGAGTTTTCAATCAGAAATGCACTCGATTCAATATGTGTTGAACACAATTATTACTGATGATGTTATAACAGTTATTTTTAGGTAATATAAACTCATAAATTTGTACCAGTTTTACGTTGATGATTACAAACGAACGCATTCTCGCAAGTTTTGCCCCATCATGCTAGTGTCCGAGTTAATATAAAGATATGGTTTGTTTTATGGGTTACCTATCAGAGCCCAGAGGTTTCTGCATGAAGAAAGGCACGCAGCGACATCCGGTGCAACATCTCATCACCTCCTCTGATGACCTCCACCTTCTTCATCATCACGACGCGATTACCATCGTAATATTTCCCATGGCTTACTTAAACCACAGAGTTTTGCTTGCTTGTGAATTGAAGTAGTGAATGCAAGCTCAGTGTTCGGAGAAATGAAAACAGCAGTGCTTGATGGTGAACCAAAGTAATGAATGTAGGCTGAGTGTGCGGAGAAATGAAAACAGCAATGCTTGATGGTGAACTAAAGTAATGAATGTAGGCTGAGTGTGCGGAGAAATGAAAACAGAAATGCTTGATGGTGAACTAAAGTAATGAATGTAGGCTGAGTGTTCGGAGAAATGAAAACAGAAATGCTTGATGGTGAACTAAAGTAATGAATGTAGGCTGAGTGTTCGGAGAAATGAAGACAACAATGCTTGATGGTGAACTAAAGTAATGAATGTAGGCTGAGTGTTCGGAGAAATGAAGACAACAATGATTGACGGCGAAATATATAAATCACAACGATGCCAAAGCAAGGTTTCCGCCTTCGGATGTTATTGGCAAAATCCAACGGTTAGTATCGTTGCTTACGTACAGAGTTATCAATGTTACATGATAGAAAATATTTAAGAATAGAAGTGTGAAAATTATCGTAATAGTTTCACTTAATTGTATTATAATTCTTACATTTGTTAAACCATGAAGAGTGTTAAATATCTTCAGGCATTACAAAAAGAAATTATCTCCAGCACCACGGAGCACCACTTGGCTAGGCTGCAATCTTAAGTTTATAATACACAGCTGCTCTATGCTTATCAGATTTTAAGACAATACATGTCAATCATTATAAGTATTTATAAAAATTACAAGTATTTAAAAAAAGTAAAGGTATTGAAAAAATTATGTTATTTCTACAAACATTATACCGTTATTAATTTTGCTTCACTTTTTTGATGCTTCATCCTATGCAGGTAGCTTTATACGAGTTAAACATGTAGAAATCCATGCTAAGTTACGAATTTAATATCATTTGAAATAATAATAATATCAGTAAATATCTTTATCAGCAAAGGTAGAAATCACTCCAACTAATAGATAAAATGGAACATTCTGAATAAATGTTGAAGCAATATAATTAGGAGGTAAGTATGCTGAAAAAACATGATTACATGAATGTGTGAAAATGTGAAATCACAGGATGGAAATTAGAGAAAAAATTAATCATCCAGTTTCATCACAATGCCATGATGGAGCCTCTTTTTTCATTTCTTATTGTGAGACTTAACGATCAGATTGCGTGAACGATTGTGGACCAGACACCACACCATTAAGCAATGGTATGGGCCACACACCACACTACAGGCAGTGGTATGGACCACACACCACACCACAGGCAGTGGTATGGACCACACACCGCACCACAGGCAGGTAGAGATTGCATAGAGCATTGAGGTAGTTGGACTCGAAATTGCTGGCTCTTGAAATTGCTTATTTCTTCAAATTAATCTTCCTGATTTTGGTCATAAATGTCTTGAGAAGAGCAGCTGCTCCACTGAAGGCTTATCCCCAAAAAATTAGGGTAAAGTTATTAACAGTTAACGTTAAATTCTTAACAGTATTAATTATTATTATGTAGTTATAGGAAATTTGCTTAAAAAATTACCGGACTTAACTAAACATTCATATACAGCACCAATAAGTTGAATTATCATTAAAATAATTATACAGCTAGTAGCCACACTATCATATTGTCTTCTCGATTGCTATTTTTAATGAGCAACTGAATTTTTGAACACGTTTGAAACATTTTCACTGATTCTTTCGCGATTGATTTTTTGCTCATCGTATAGCAACGAATTTTTCTGTAAATCAATGGCATTGGTTGGTAGTCAGTTAGGCAACTAAGCACTTTCCTTTCAAACCTATTGAATATGAAAGTCTCTTACTCACATTTATAAGAATCCCTTAAGAGGTACTTTACGATTAAGTTTGGAGAGATCAATATATACTTAAATAACTGGCAGTATATGAATGGCAGTTTGTTATGCATTGGCAGTGAAAGAAATTTGTGCTTAGTTTCGTCAAATTGCCCACAATAGAGCACGAACGACACCTGAAGACCACAGCATTAGAGGACGCATACATGCAGCGCGAACAAATTACTTCGCAGACATCGGCATACAAATTACTTCGCAAACAAGGGATCAATTAGTGTGAACATTAAGATTCGTTTGATTCGAAATAGTTCTTTGCAAACACAATATCCTTGAACTCGTAGAATCCATTTGGCAGATCATGGAAATGCATAAATAGTTAAAAAAACCGTATGCAGCCAGAGAGTAAATAAATTTTTGCATAGAGCCACTTGAATATCTCAGCAACCCTTACTTGCGATCATGAAAATTGTCCTAAACCAACGTAAAACTGGGCGGACAATGCGAAACACCCCACCAATGTTCTACTTCCAGATGAACGAGGGAACTAAGAGTTTTTGCATCAACAACAGTTGCATGGTTGATCGTGGATACGACACTTTTGCTGCTGTTTTTCCAGCTGTTGTTGCTGATGGTGAATTTCTATTTGCTGTAATTCTAACTGCTGCTGATGCAGCTGTTCTTGAAGTTGTTGCAGATGTTGATGCTTCTGTTGTGCGGTCAGAGACATTTGTTGCGAGGACGTAACTTTTGTCTGGGCGTGCTGAGACGCAGATCTTGAAGATTGACTCGCATCAGACGGGAACCTTTGGTGAGATCCTGAAGCCTGATGAACCTCAAGTGGGAGTGACTGTTGATGGTGCGGATGAGGATGAGAAGGAATCTGGAGTGACTGTGAATGAATTTGAACTCGGATGGAAGGAGATGGACTCTTCGAGGTGGATCGCTGCACCCGCTTCTGAGGTTGGGATGGGATCTGCAAAGTTTTTATGGCCGTGGATTTCTGCGCCTGAAGTGTCAGAGGCGAGTAGGTGTGTGGGGTGTGAAGTTGAGGAGATGATGACGATGATTTGCTGTGAGGAGAAGGGAGAGAAGGAGGAGGTGGTGAAGAGGAAGTTATAACATGCAACGGTGATGACGGAGAAGTAGGATAACACGGTGAGTGAGCTTGGGGAGATGGTGAAATAACTCCAAACGGTTCATTGTCCAATTGGTGTTCGAGGGCTAGAAGTGGTGAAAGGGCTGCTCGACTTGGCGTTGTGATGGAAAGTTGGTGATGCTGTTTCTGTTGCTGCTGTAAAACGAGAGGTGAAAGGGGTATTCGCACCTGTTGAGATGATGGATGTTGAGACGTCTGCTGTTGTTGGTGATGATGATGATGATGGTGCCGATCTCTACCCGGCAAACGGCTGGTCTCTTCGTGGAGTGTGCAACAGTGGAAGTCACACTCCTGTTGTTCGCCGGTGGGCGAAGCCCTGGTCGGTAGAACAGGAGTGGGGTGACCGCGGGTACAGCACTCTGGAGTGTGCACGTGGATGGCGGAGTGACCGGACTCGACAGAAGAACCTTGGCGGGAGAGCCGCCCTATGAACGTAGTTTTATGTTCCCCGTCATGATTTACGAGAGCGCCCTGTAAAAGCGCGTTATAATTAAATATAAAATTGCAAAAAATGATTTATTTGAGAAGAACGGTTAAGAAAACACGTGTTTCACTTAACTTCGAAAATGATTTAAATTTATTATTTAGATGAATATTTGGATATTGAGAATCTATGCAATATCTATTTAATTTATGCAGCATCAAGCTAAGTCCAACTCCTACGTTAGACGTACATTTTATTCTGAATTAAAGTGTCTTGCCATAATCCAAGCAATAAATTTTCGCTGTTATCCTGTATGAATTAGTCGGTAGGATAAATTTATTTATTAACTAGATATTAATTAATGTCGCGGTGCCACTTAAAATGGATGGAACGAAGTCTCACCTGATGCAGGGACCCAACATCGTTGATGATGGTCTCTTTCTTGCCGTCTCTGAGGATGGTTGTGACGGTACCGTGAACCATGCCACCAGGAGTTCCAGTTGTTATGGAAGGCGTCGTGGATAAAACTGCGTGGGAAGTCAGGGCTTCGTGATGACGTTGCACGGCGTTCTCTCCTATGCCACTCACGATCACTCTCGCAGTTCCAGCAGGTTTCCGGGGCGAGGCTGGAAAATATTATATTTTTAACACTTGAATAGTTTTTAAATACGGTTAAATCACTGTGAGGTTTATATGATGTGAAATTCGTAATTTGTAGTATTCCACTTCCATGAAATTTTCCGTATTGTTTCAAATTTAATTCAGCCTGTTTTAGGATGTTATATTTACACGACGAAATTTTTACGTACAAGTGCATAGACACTTTCAATTCGTAAGTTAAAAGCAGTTTTAGAACACAAGGAGCATATATAGGTTCAAAGAAAGGAATCGTGTTTGAATAAAGACGGTTGTTATTTGGTCGGGAATTGTTCATATATGGGATGCACGCGTGGGTAATATTTAGTAAAAATCATGTTTATTGAGGGAAAAGTAAGAAAAATGCAAGTTTAAGAGACAGAGAACAAGGTTGCGAACAGTAAAAGTAAGTAAAAATTATGAACACTTTCTTAATTAAATGAAGAGAAAAAAATTAAATGATTATCTTGCGATCAAAAACATGGGTTCATGTTCTCAATCTCGTGTTTGAAGCTATAAACATCTAGTGACCGTTGATAAATTGAGTAAATATAAAAACAAGAACCAATTAGATAATTTATGATACATAAAATGTTCTTGGTTGAGTGAGTCGTATATGATGAAGTTACAAACACATGTTCAACATATATACATCCGTCAGCTTTACGATACTTAGAAGAGTTGGAATCTGTGAAGAACAACTAGACTGTGCTCTGAAGATTCGAAACATGTTTTGCAACTGTAAATTCACGTTCATCGCTAATACCGTTTAAGCTTGGTCAGCATATACAGAATTAACCGCACCTTTTGAGGGTTTATACTTTTTCCCGACCGTATAATGGGAGTTTGTCTTCAAGAAGAAACGAAATACTAATTGGCAGTGGAAAGACTAATGCCTTAACTGCACGGTATACCAATGTAATATTTTACTTGGTTAAGATATGGCGCTGCACCGATGAAAGTATTAGCGCACGCCAATGTAATAATTATAATATAATTATAATCCCGATAATTAAGTGTATCCCTCATATACATATATCCTAGAAATCTATGTATAATTACGAATAAACGCATTAATATTGAACTGTTCGCCTGATGCTCACATAATTTAAATCTCATAATGGAGTACAGAGGTCAGGCATTAATTTGCTTAGCATCTCTCCTCAGAATTTTTACGTTCTTCCGCATGAGAATTAACTAACCAGTATTTCTTGATATTTATCGTGTTTTACGGACACATTATAAATGTACTGCGTGAATAAAATATTTTATTCTGTTTTGAACGAAACTATAATTTAAAAAAATTATTGTGCTTTTCCAGAACCATGCTGCTTCAAGCATATGTGAACGAATAAACATGCGATGCTTGGATATCCCTCGTGCTTATGAATAACTTGTTTATGAAGTGTGCTGGAGAATTGAATGAGATTCGTCGATTAGCAAACGTTGGGCTACATTGAGTCGGCGTATCGTGGCATTTAAGTTATAGAAACATTTTCAGAAAAGAAATCAGTTCAGACGACCACAATAGATGCTGTGTTACGGCATAGCCTGTATAGGTTGTATATCACACAAGTTCATGATCTCGTTTTGGCACTTGATAAAGGTGATGACAGTTCACATTGTACACATACGAGTGTAATATATTGGTTACATGCAAGGTGATGTTTCTGGAGCTGGAACCTTGGATCAAGAAAGTCTTTCAATTTCTCTGAATGTTTTTGCATTCCCTCTAATAATAAAATAAACACTTCCGTATTCTAATTAAAGCGATTTGTTCTTCAGACTTTATTAGAAGAAAAATACGAATAATTTCAACTGTGTTTCATGGACGAATCACGAATTTAGAAATGTTATGTAGGATCACAAAACCTCGTTCCTAGTACCATGAATAAGAAGGAACAAATATAAAATGACGTAAATAATGAGTGATAGCTCATGAGCTGTTGAGTAAGTTCTCGTACCGTGCTGGAGTGGCGGTCCCCGATGACATGGATCCCAAGATAGCACGACAGTTATCTTGCCGTACTGATCCATGACCTTCCAGACCGGAGCTTCATCGTGTAACCCCAAAGAGTAGATGGTTTCACACACAATCTTCGGTATGGCGGTAATGGCTGTGAGGAGCGGGAGAGTGGCCACGTTACCTCACTTGTGCGCGCATGCCCAATAACGACCCTATAGTGCTTCCCATGCAATTGCCTTATTCACTGAGATCAACGAATTGATTCATTTCCTGCAAGGGATGACTTAATTCAATTCCTTGCGAGGGATGAGTTCATTCATTCCCTGCTATGGATGGATAAATTCATTCATTTTCTCCGAGGGATGAGTTATTTCATTCCTTGCGATGAATTAATTCAGTCATTTAGTTTACTCCTTACGAGTTATCCATAAAATTGACTTGTAACAAGACGTACTCATATTTAGGTATACAGATAGGGATTGATCTTGGGTCGAAGAATTTGTTATTCGCAGTTTCAATAATTTTGTTCGGTCATCTCAATTAATGGGCGATGAACATTGGCTGGTTTCGAGTCAATTAAATTGAAAAATTCTGCCTATGACTCGTCAAAAAAACGAGGACAAGAAATTCAGATCAATTCAGAAATTTCACAGATGGCAGTTGCTGGAAGTTATTGAAATTTAGTGAGAGAATGAAAGAACTTATTTCGCCTGATTCAAGTTGGATGAAGCTTGGATGATCGATGAATGTGGTGAAAAAAAACTTAACATTAATTTAGTGAGAAACCAATTTTTGCGATAAGCTCTATAATCGAATTTTAAATTGATTTGTATTGTTTGTCTTACCAGAATTCCGAAAAACATGAAATCCGGTCTTAAAAAAACGTTGGAAAACCATTGACTGCATTCCATTTCGAAAATGCAATACAACGTAAGGATAGAGGTGACACCACTCTCCTCACTCGCTCAGCTGCTTACCAAAAATACCAAAGATTTTTTGCCCCCACTAAAAAAAAAAAATAGCTTTCACACTTTTTCCCGATTTTTAACGATGTCTCAATTCTTTAAACTGTGAAAAAATATAGACTTTTCAATCGTGAAGCTCAAAAATAAACAATGCTTCCATTGGTCGTGAAGTTGAGCATAAAATGTTAACCCTGCTAAATACGCGATGATATGTACACCAACCTACCTACCTACACTAATCGCATATACTGTAGGTTCATTTCTTGTTACAAATTATTGCTGGACTTACGCGAAGTGTTCGGAGGCCACACGATTATATCCAGCACTAATGATGATATAATTTTACGGGAATTTCAATTTTAATCAATGTTCAAAGCAGAAATGCGCCTCAGTCCAAACACCCAATGTAAAGGGATTTCTCTAAGTTCATATGTTGGATATTTTATGTAAAAGAGGAATCATCCACACGAATCTACCATTCATTTGAGCAAAGAAAAGTTAACCGTTTTTTAAAGCTGAGATTGATATGTATAAACGTTGTTTAAACATGTGAAAATCTTAACTCTAGTGATTTTTAGGTTACATTTATTGCCTAATAGAATAAAAAAATTCGTCAACTTAGCGGCAAAATTTTATCGGTAACTAAAATAAATTTGAGTTTTTTCTCGCGCTAGCAAAGTTATTTGTTCGGTTAAGTAATACGAAAATTCATGGCTAATTGCCCTAAAGAATTTATCAGATACGCTAATATTTTCAAGAGGCTGCAACGCACAAAGCTGATAAAATGTACTTATCGTGATGCTAGTACATTCTTCGCGCAAAAATAACCGAAGCACAGCAGCAAAAACGAAGTAAAATCTTAATATTTCATATATACGTACAAAAATATCGACACTTTCCATACTGATGAGGCAGACCAACGATCACTGAGAACAAAATCATGCTGAAAGCCACTCAATTTTCCGCCATAACATTGACATATGAGAAAAATCCAGTGAACATTGAACTTAAAAATCTACGACATCAAAACAGTAAAAATGTTCCGCATGTGAATGGTTTTCATAGGACAACAAAAGGAGCCCGTTACGGCATTATTTATATGGGTGCATTTGCGGATTTGAACATGCAATCAGTATTTAAAATTTTTTAATAATGTACAGGCCGGGAGCTGCAGGGTGGGAAGCTGTGGTGCATTTCAGCAGATGTGACATGAATTTCATCAATGCATGGGAATAACTCGAAGGGGAAATGAAGGGAAAATACAATTTTAAATAATAATTATATATATGTAAATATGAATACCAAGAAGTGATATTATTTTTATTATAATTATTCCAATTATATAATATTATGTTTTTCTGTTGATATATTTTAATCAGCATTATTGCTTGTTGACTCGGAGGTGTAATAGTTTATCAGTTGAATGAATGGTAGCAGTATTTGAACTATGTGTATGTTTAGAATGAAATAAGATAGATGAAGACTGCCGAACATTCTCACAATTGTATATCGCTAAATTACTCGATCATTTCTTCGTATCATTACGAAAAAATGTTTCAGAAAATAGTCTATTTATCTTTACCCATGATGTTTTCAGACTTTTTTTTTAATCCGCGTACTCACATATTAACAGATTTTAGTTAAGAAAGATTTATTTCAGTCAATCAATGTAAATTCGATCGATAAAATATAATTAATATTTTTATCAAATTCACTGTTTTAAATGTCAGCTTCTTGTAGAACAAGCTTCTTGAAAGATATTGTACCGATTGAAGGCCTTTGGTAAATTATTTGAAACTCAAAGCATTTGCTTCTACTCTAATTTGTCAGCCGAGCGAGTTAAAGGAAAATTTGATTACCAGTTTCCTTATTCCCATTATATTATATGGATTGTATTTTATATTTTATTTACGTTAATGGATGCTATAGAAGTGATTTAAAAATTTCGGGGACAAGACCTGATAGATATTATAAGACAACAACTGTTATGTGATAAATTTCATGCTCCCAATATTAGACTCATGATATGAGTTTGTTCCTATATCACTAACATTAGAGATGATTCAATTTAATGAGAGGTTACTGAGACAGTTTCTAGAATAACGGAAAACTTGAGAATGACATCCTGCCTAAATATCAGAGCCTGCATTATTCAGTTTTATTTCATGTTTAACATATGTCCTTCGACCAAATTAAAAGTTCTAAACCTCCAACTTATTGGAAAATATTTTATATCTTAATGAACAATTAATCAAATATTTGAAGACTTAGGAAAACTAAAAATATGTGTTTGATGAGATACTATCGTGAAGGTAGATGTGAAGATCCTATCGGAATAGCCAATGAAATAAAGAATGGAAATTCTCTATATTTTTGAAAAAAATTCCATTTTAAAAATTGGAGCCAGTAATTACTTAATGCGTAATTCAGACTTTCCATTCTTCTATCTATTGACAGTCGAAGCTAACTTGTCCAATATAATAGGAACAAATCCTGTAATATAATTACTGTACAATAACTATCAAGATTAGTTTCAAAGCCTTGGATGCATTTTTAGCTCAGCAAAACTATTGATCTCAAAACGAGAACGTATTGACAAAATTAACATTACTGTTCATATTCTACCGACATTTTAAAAACACTGATTGGCACATCAGTTCTCATGTCATAATCAACATAAACTATGTTGAAAAAAACTTCTTCAGTTCTTCAGTCAACTTCTAATGTCATTAATACAGTTACATACCTACGATTATTACGATTACATACGACGTACGACTTTGGAAAATGCCAACAAAATATTATGAATGCAACATTTTTCAATTGATTCATCAAAAAGCAACAAACAATTTGCGGATTCGTTGATACTTTGAAACATTTGAAATTCATTCGCATTCATTCGCATCACAGCCAGGGAAAAATTATGTATTTATATGTATTTTCACTTACCGTTTAATTGGCTTTCTCAAATAAGGAAGAGAAATATTTAAACTATCTGCTACTCTTTATTTACAAATGGATGATCCTTACGTGCCAAAGATTGATGAATGATTGATAGGAATAAAACACAGGAATTAAATGTTTGTTTGAAATAAATGTTTACATGAGTGTTGGCATTCATCAATGTGTATATGAAACCAGTCTGTAGCCAAATAACTTACCGAAATGGTAGCTATCAAATTATCTTATACTGCACTTTAATTAAATTTTTCTATACTTTGAATCGATTTACATCGTAAGTTGGCCCATAAAATAATATAAATCATGAAATAATCTACGTGCTTTTCCCCCAAAACGCCAATTTCGTGTCACTCGTGGGCTTTAAGCATTCTAATATTGTCCTTTATATAATATTGTACTTTATATATTATATAAAATGTTTAATTATATATTATATATATATAATTAAACAAAGCGCTCCTTTTGTATAATTGAGAATTTCAGAAGCCATCGAGATACTTCCTTCCTATAACTTCCTTTGTGCATTGATAATTACTGACATGCATGGTTACTTTTAAGACTCATTTTTATCGAGCTAAAAATTTTCTGCAGCTAATTGTGGAATATTCTTCTGCAGCTAATGTGGAATATTCTTTAAATTCATCGATCTCATTATAATTTTTTTCAAAATTTTGCTCAGGCTACCTTGCCAAAAAGATTTATGGTGGTACCTCTTTATTTTTATTCAAATTTAATTATAATCATTTTATCCATGTATGTCATAACTCATAATTTTCAGGGGCAATACTTTCAAAACTCGCTAAGTGAACGTAAGTACTAACTCTCTATTTTCTTGTCTATGATTGGTGGATTTTGCTTGAAAGAACCGTCAATGATTGGCTGATGAACTTACGATCTCTTAACTTTTTCTGAAAGTATAGGCCCAGAACTGTAAGTTACCGAGAGGACAAAAATTGATGAATTTTAGTAAGTAATGATAGGAAAAACTGTTTAAACTTTCACTCACAAATGCATTTAGCATTGTTTTGCGTTCGTCTTCTATAAAATTCTGATAATTAAGAAAATATTTATATTTTATCTACTGATAAAGTAACCGCCGTCTATGTTGTTTCTACTCGCATCTATTGACTAGGCAATGATAGTACCTACAAGGAGACATAGGTTCAAGTTATCGCTACTGATACATGAACTGATCTTAATATTGTTAAATATTAACGTTGTTAATATTGTATCTATTGGCTTGGTAACCATACCTGATAAAGCGTAATTACTCTCAATAACTACAGTTATCAGGTAAAAGGGTAACTACTATTAATCAAGTGATATGGTATGTTGGTATCTACCAAGACCTGATAAAGCGCAATTACCCTTAATAACTACAGTTATCAGGTAAAATGGTAACTACTATTATTCAAGTGATATGGTATGTTGGTATCTACCAATACCTGCTAAAGCGTAATTACCCTTAATATAACTACAGTTACTAGATAAATAGTTAATTACTAATAATTAAGTGATGTGGTAATTACAGTTATTAGATAAAAAGATAACTACAATTTATTTAATTATTTAGTTTTTTAATCAAGTGATGTGGTTACCTTGTCTAATGGCCTCGACGCCAGCAGGATACCAGTGCTCGCCTTGCCGCAGCAGCAGGAAGACTGTGTTCTCCGGCAGGCTGCTGAAATATTCTGCGTCGTCGACATGTGTACCGTCTGCCTCGAGCACAACGCGCACGCGCACGTCGCCCAACTCCAACTTCTCGCGACCTGCGGCATACATTCAACGTTATTCAACTCTAACTTCTCGCGACCTGTAGCATACATTCAGCGTTATTCAACTCCAACTTGTTACTACGTCGCCCAACTCCAACTTCTCGCGACCTGTAGCATACATTCAACGTTATTCAACTCCAACTTCTCGCGACCTGTAGCATACATACAGCGTTATTCAACTCCAACTTCTCGCGACCTGTAGCATGCATTCAACGTTATTCAACTCCAACTTGTTACTTGTTAAAAAATTGAAGTTGAGATGCTCAAAGTTAGACCTGACGCTTACCATCAACTTTATTTAGCTTCAACTTGTTACTAGTTAATGAAAATTAAGCATGGGGTGTCTATAATTATTGGACTAAGACATTCTCGTACAGTCAGCAGCAACTATCGAATTTAAAGATGGAACGAATTCGATAGTTAACGAGATTGAAATGTTTTGTTTAACCACCTTTTTAATGTTTTAGATATACTGTAAGTCTTTTATTGCACGCGGCTATAAGAGATGACCAGTTCACCTTGAGTAAGTTGACACTCTAAAGTGAGCTTTAAACTAACAATCATCTTTATTAGCTACAACAGCGATCAAGATAGATGCACATTATATATTAGTATGAAATATTACAGTGTAGTTTAAATTCTGGTTGATATATAATTAATTTAACCCGATTCTTCATAAAAAATTAGGGTAGTATCTTTAAATTCACTCGAGGAAGTTCTAACAAATGAAGTCGATTAATAATTGTTGAGTTCGTACCAACAGGTACTTAAATGATCAGTAATTTTACCGTAGACTTTTCAGAAATCGACGGCAGCAGATTTCACTGGTATGTATTGAAAGTGATAGTACTGTTGGTACTTATATATTGAGTATATCTCAATATCTATGTCTGAAAATGAAAAAATTCACTGATAGTGATTATAAAAGGTGAAAATCGAAAAATAATTATTAAATTTATATTAGAATTTTCTTGCAGGTTTGGTCACCTTTCTCGACGAGCTCCGTGAAGGTGGAGACAACGATGCCCTTGCGCACAGTCCGCCCGCTGTCCCATACTTTATACGGGCGCTTCCCCCTACCCTGGGGAGTGGGTGAATGGTTTGTCAGGACAATTAAATTATACAGGCGCTTCCCCTTACCCTGGGGCGGGGGGTGGAGTGAATGGTTTGTCAGGACATTTAAATTATACGGGCGCTTCCCCCTACCCTGGGGGGGGAGGGTTGGGTGAATGGTTTGTCAGGACAATTAAATTATACGGGCGCTTCCCCCTACCCTGGGGAGGGTTGGGTGAATGGTTTGTCAGAACAATTAAATTATACGGGCGCTTCCCCCTACCCTGGGGGAGGTGGGGAGGGTGAATGGTTTGTCAGGGTAATTAAATTATACGAGGCTACTTTCTGTACCCTGGGGAGGGTGGGGAGTGATGGGTGAATGGTTTGTCAGGGCAATTAAATTGTTCGAGGCTACTTTCTGTACCTTGGGGAGGGTGGGGAGGGATGGGTGAATGGTTTGTAAGGGTAATTAAAAAGCAAATGGCGCCCCGCAATTTAGGGATTAATAGTGACTTGTGTGGAAGGCACTAAAGGAATTGAAGACATGAATCAGTTTGATTAATACGACATATACTTCAAATATTTGAATCATGAGGAATTTAAAAAAATACTGAAATTAAACCGACGTTTTATTGCTAAACACAATAAAGTTATAACCATTAAATAAGGCCTAGCAATTCTGTGCTTCGATGAAGATATTTTAAGAGCGCTTGAATATCGATTAATTTTATTTGACTGCAATCGTAGCTATTTATTTCAAGTAAATTCTTGAGTGGCAGCAACGTGATGAGAAACGTCGTTACCTACACCGCAAGAAAGATTTGGCCTTTTGTGCCCCCAGAGAATGGGGAGCGGATATAGACTTGGAGGAACCATCATGGATGGAAGAGCCAAAGTGGCCTTGAAGGAACCATAAGGGATGGAAGAGCAGAAGTGGCCTTGAAGGAACCATTGGAAGAGCCGAAGTGGCCTTGAAGGAACCATCAGGGATGGAAGAGCCGAAGTGGCCTTGAAGGAACCATCAGGGATGGAAGAGCCGAAGTGGCCTAGGAGGAATCATCAGGAATGGGAGAGCCGAAGTGGCCTTGGAGGAACCATCAGGGATGGGAGAGCCGAAGTGGCTTGAAGGAGGGCGGCGTAGCAGCCATCGGATGTAGAAGACCAGAAATGGTATTGAAGAAGCCGTCATGTATGAAAACTGTGTAATCAGGCTGGATAATAGTGAACGGAGGATAGTTACTAGAGGATAGCTAGTGGAGGATGGAGAGTGGAGGATAGTGAGTGGAGGATAGTGAGTGGAGGATAGTGAGTGGAGGATAGTGAGTGGAGGATAGTGAGTGGAGGATAGTGAGTGGAGGATAGTGAGTGGAGGAGAGAACAAGAGAAAGCGAGTAGGTTAGATAGAGTGGGTTGATGAGAGTGGGTTAAAGAGAGTGGGTTAAAGAGAGTGGGTTAAAGAGAGCGGGTTAATTGAAGAGAGTGGATCAAAGAGAGTGGGGTTAAGAGAGCGATTTAAATAGAGTGGGTTAAAGAGAGAGGATTAAAGAGAATGGATCAATGAGATTGGATTAAAGACAGTGGATTAATGAGATTGGATTAAAGAAAGTGGATTAATGAGATTGGATTAAAGAGAGTGGTTTAATGAGATTGGATTAAAGGGAGTGAATTAATGAGATTGGATTACAGAGAGTGGGTTAATGAGATTGGAATAAAGAGAGAGGATTAATGAGATTGGATTACAGAGAGAGGATTAATGAGATTGGATTAAAGAGAGTGAATTAATGAGATTGGATTACAGAGAGTGGATTGAAGAGAGTGGATTAAAGAGCGTGGATTAATGAGATTGGATTACAGAGAAGGGATTCATGAGATTGGAGAACAGAGAGTGGATTACAGAGAGTGGATTCAAGAGATTGGATTAAAGAGCGTGGATTAATGAGATTGGATTACAGAGAGTGGATTCAAGAGATTGGATTAAAGAGCGTGGATTAAATAGAGTGTATGAGAGGAGGGGAGGGACAGGGGGGCAAGACCGGAGGCAGAGCGAGAGAAAAAAACCGGGCCACTGAGGGGAAGGGTAGGGTGGGGATGGGGCGAGGTAAACCCGGAAGAAGAGGGGGCTTCCGGGGGGCTGGAAGTAGATTCTGGACCCCCCTCCCTCTCCAGGGGGGCTTAAAGGGGGCTAGAAGTAGATTCCGCCCCCCCTCGAGGGGAGAGGTTGAAGCTCATCCATGGTCTACTTCTCTTGCCTAGCCGTAGATTCTACTGCAGTTGCCTTCTCTCTACTGCCAGCCTAAAAAGACGTGATAAATAATGAGGTACGGTTGTGTTAATAACGAAAATAATCATTTTCAAAGTAGTTCGAGTACCTATTGATCAAATTTTTACATATTCATACCCAAAATTTTTACAACGAGCTCTGAATTCGAGGAAACTAAAGACGAACTAGCATCAAGTGGCTGAAGAACGTGTCGTCAGTGGCGGCTTAGGATATGCTGGTGCTTTTCAACCTACTGATAAAATAGAAAGATTTACAACTAAACTAACTACAAACTAAAGACGAACTAGCATCAAGTGGCTGAAGAACGTGTCGTCAGTGGCGGCTACAAATAAATATGCTGGTGCTTTTCAACCTACTGATAAAATAGAAAGATTTACATATAAAACGGTTATTAATTTAGGCTTTTCCAAGAAACTTCTAAGTAATTTTAACGGTTTATATTTTGCGCCAAAATAATCAACATCAAGCATGAAAAATTAACATCGGACTTATAAATCTCAGATATTAAAGATCTTCAGACAAGTTTCAATAATTTCAGGCAAAAATTCCTATAGGGCCTCTTAGATATCGGAAATAAAATATGAGAGAAATCCTATTGTACTTCCGGTTTGTTTAATGAGAATAAAGGTTGCTTAGAATTAAAACTGAATGTGATAAGAATGCGTGAAATTCCAGCTATCGCTGCATGATCAGTAAACTTATCTCGAATGCGACAATGAATAAAGGTGAGCGTTCGTCTCCAGACATTCAATTGAATGAATTTTTCCCTGAGCTATTGTGCGACGCCTTTCATGTGTAACGATGATGGCTATGCGGAAGCGGAAGTGTTGTTGCTGCATGCAATTTAACGAGGAAAACTCTGAAAACTTTATTTAAGGATGTAAATTAGTTTCGTCTATAGTTGAGTCCGTGTTGTGTTGGGGAATTTTCTAATTATAGAATTTTTTTGGAATAAGAGCTGCGGAGTTACAGCCAAAAGAGAGAACCTGGAGGTGACGGAGAATAATTTGAAAATAGTAGGAATAAAAAATTAAATTATTCTTCATTTCATAAGTAGGATACGTGCCTTCTGTATCACGAATAAAATAATTACAGAATGCATGATGGAAATTAAGAAAAATTGCTTAAGTGATGGAGCGCAATACAAAATTATTTTATAGTGCTGGTAGTAATTTCCAGTGACGGCAAATTGGTGACTTGACGTAATCTTGGATTGTCTGTTGAATTATCTGCACCGACACGAGGCAGTTTCTTCTTTTCAAAATAAATATTGAATTTAATATTTCTAGAGTGCATAACAATTAAGTAGCAGATCCATAAATCGCGGATGTACCAAACAAAATTTTATGCTATGCAATTATTGTTGTCTATAGTCTGAATGTTGATGGTTTCATTACAAATAAATTTTATTTCACATGTATTTGTGTTGCGTCGTTTGATTTTTCTACTGCTGAAAGCCTTTTAATAAAAATTATTAATATGCTCTCTGCGATCCAAACAAAACAATGCAGTTACTTAAATAAATAAAATTGAATTAATGAACATAATGATAAAAAACTAATAAAACGCAGTTGATAGACGATGAGTTGAAGTAGCTGGATTTTCTTAAAGTTGTTCTTAGAGACACTCATCAGCTGATCTTCCATTTCACCTTCTCGAGTATACAGAGTCATTCTAAATGATGGACCAAATTTAATAAATTAGTACTTATTTCTTTATGTAGTCAAATGAATAATTTATTCACCAATGGAAAGAGAAAGAGTCGAAATTTTTATTTACATATTTATAAAATGTTCAATATGTCCCCCTTGCGCTGCACGGCAAACATCGTAACGGATATCCAAACTCGTCCCACGCACGAGAAAGCATATCTTCTGTTACTGAGTGCACCGTAGCAGTGATACGGTTCTTCAGATTAACCAGAGTTGCTGGGAGAGGCGGGACGTAAACAGAGTTGCTGGTAGAGGCAGGACGTAAACAGAGTTGCTGGTAGAGGCGGGACGTAAACAGAGTTGCTGGTAGAGGCGGGACGTAAACAGAGTTGCTGGTAGAGGCGGGACGTAAACAGCTTCCTTGACGTAACCACATAAGAAATAGTCATTTAAGATCAGGGTGTTCTAGGTGGCCAGAAGTGTAGAGCCAGATCTTCATTCCTTAGGCACCCTACCAACGAATTTATACTATATTTTTCATTTTATACCTAAATAAATACAAATCTGTTAAATTAGGTCCATCATTTTGAATAATCTTGTAAAGTTAGTCTGGATGTCAAACACAGTAAAATGTATGGGTCATATTATCCAAATATCGAAACACTTTCTGCTCATATAATCGATACGCTTTCTTACGGGTCATAAGTGGGTTTGAATGATTCAAACAGAACAAAAAGTGCTTCACTATTTGTCCACTCATTTATTACATTTAATTATGAAAAAAATAACCTCCCACTAAAAATATTATTTAAAGAGTTTTTCGTTTAGTGCTTATTATGGTTTATTATTATTACGTCATATTATTTTTATTTGTATATATTAATCATAACTATATTATTAATAATTATGTTATTAGGTCTTATTACGTTTCTGCTGTTCTGAGTTCACACTTTATTGTTAAGAAACTTCTTAATTTGGTAGCATTTATTATCATCCAGATTCTGCCTAATGATCTGAATTGCTGGTTTGAATCTTTCTTTCCATTTTTTTCCGTAAACAACGATTTGACTGATTATGAGTGAAATCAAGCGGCAAAATACGATCATTTTTCAACAAAATTTCAAAATGAAAGGCCTTCTTCAGGAGCGCAGAGGCGGGCCTTATTAACTGGGTCATGGGCCCTTCTAGAGGGGGGAGGGTTTTGGGGTATAAAGAGCCAGGGGAGTTCCGGGGGGCATTAGAGGGAGAGGGTTGAGGGTATGAAGAGTGAGGGGAGTTCCGGGGGGGCATCAGAGGGGAAGCTGAGTTTATAGAGGGGTGGTGGGGGACGTAATAGATTGGGGGGGCAGGGGAGGGCTTGGGGAAGAAAAGTGAACTTCTGGGGATGCTCGAGAGAAGGGAATGGGGGTTGGTAATGTGGTAATGTAAAGGAAAGTTCATCGAACAACGAGTAAACATTGATCAACGAGTTCAAATCAACGAGTAAACTGAACAGTGGGAGTAAGTAAATGAATGATTCATGAAGTCTAATTTATAGATTGTCAGAGTTTGTAGGTAGATAGGGATGAAGAAATTGTCTTTCTTTTAAGGTGAACTGTTTGAATGAGTGAGAGTAACTCCCACGCGCGAGGGTGGAAGTACAGAATTAGACGCGTGGGCGGCTAAACATGCAGTAGCTCAACGGGGCAAGCACACTTCATCTACGTAAAGAAATATAACTCAGTACTCACTGCAGTGAGTGACAGAGAGCGCATTTTCTAGTCGACGAAAACGTGAAGTCACGGACGAACGGACAGACGGACAGACGGACGGACGGACAGACAGACAGACGGACGGACAAACAGACGGACATGACGAGTACAATAGCGCCTTTTTTTCAATAAATTAGAAATGCGCTAAAAATAAAATCAGATATTCTACGTAACAATATCAGCGCGAGTGAAATTAAATTCAACATATAATGTAATATTTTGATGTAGAATTCGGAGGTTTTGCGTCGAGCAGGTCATTTTTTGCCTAAAAATCATTAGTAGCAGGTGAAATGAAGCCTGTGTTAATCAGTGGGTAGTCTCGTACAGTACGAGTTCGGTCTGCGGTTCCTGCAAGGATGCCTTATATTTCTTTAATCCTAGCTATTAATGAACAATCATGACATAGAAATATAAAAACAATGAAGATGACATAGAAATTCACCATATCCTTATAAATGAAAACGTTCCGGAATCCAGCTCCCTGAAATTCCAGTCATTTCCGGAATCCAGTCATTTCCGGAATCCAGTCAGTTCGTTGTAGATTTTCGATCGAGCAATCCAGTGCTTTATTCGTCTTATTCCTATATACCAGTCCCATATTTCCAGCCTGGCAGCAGCGACCAGCTTTGTCGGCTATGCGATACACGAAATTTCGTTAATCTGCCACGACCACAAAACTCAGTGTCGCCAGTGTACTGCTACTTGTCAAAATATTTATTTATAAATGACTTCAAAGTTTACATTGAACATTGTATCTCTAGCCAAGTTTGAGCAATATTTATTTCAGATACATTATTGTCATGTTGTTGGTTTCTATTTTGGCAGTTTATACATAAGGTTCATATGATCAGCCTATCCTTTCCATTGTAATATTGAAAATGTTGATTCTTCCATTACCATTCACTACATTAAACGACAGGATGCGAATTATTTCCCGATCTGGGTATAAGCTCCGGTACGATCTTTGAACACTTTACGTTTTCGCTGAGTATAATATATTGCTTGGTTTCATAGTTACAATGCAGTCTAAAGTTTTGAATTTCAGCATTAATTGCTCTCCATTCAATCTATTCATTTTTCTATTCATTTAAATTCATTATTTTGACCTCTTATCGATATCCTGGCCAGAAACGACTTACCACGAACTCCAAATTTACCTGTATGCCACAATAACTATAGGTTATTATGGCGTATAAATTATCCACATGCTAGGCAGATGACTTTGGTTACTCTTGTTAAACAGTGATTAGTTAATAGTGAGCGATAATTACTGTAAGTTGATGAATAATTTCAATTAATGGCCATGTCATAAATCTATTCGACGCCCTTATTAGACTAATTGTCTGATACAAGACGGTGAACCAAGTTGGCTCAAGAAAGTGTTTTGCTTCAATAAAATTGTTATCTTAGTACCATTATAAATAGTTTTATATTTTCTCAGTTGACATGAACTCGCAAAACAATTTACAACCAAATATTTTCAAATTATGAGAGTTTCATCAGTATAATCCTAGGTTATAATACGCTATAATTTTATGCTTGAAGAATGCCCAATGCAACAAGTAAGATCAACGACTTGATGTGGAAAAATATTTTTCTGGAGTAGAACTTCTGCTCTTACAATAGTTTGGAATAATCTAATTTCACATTACGAAAAGTTTTGTAACTGTTCAGTTTAATGTTAGTTAATGATAAATGATTTTATTAGAGTTGCTTATAAAATCAATTAATGTACAACGAGGACAAATTCAAGTATACTACAGACTGTTGAGAATCACAAATGAAAAAGCGAATCTTAAAAAAAACGAAAATTAATTCATTTCCACCTAGAATATCGAAAAATATAGAAAATAAATGAATCAAGAAACCAAATTATTCGGTAAATCCGTGAGTAGGGCAATAGTAACTCGTGCGTAACTGAGGTGTCGTGTGCATCGGATGATGCGATGCGACGGCAAACGATTAGTTAAACCTTACACAGTGAAGCCATAAAATCCTTTTCATTGTCATCCGGATTTGGATTGGCAATAATACAACTGAGTGTTTAGGTAATAACCCCGTGTTTTTTATTATGGACTTCGTGGTTTTGAATGATCGTCATTAATTCTTTGAATATTGTTGTTACAAAATTACCGTGTAAATCTTTTCGACGCGAGCACATGCTTCGAGGTGTGCCGCTCATTACGTTTACAAATGCTAACACAGGCGATCCGATTTATTCTTATTAATTTCCTTTATTGCATTTTTCCCTTCAATGTTATTTGACAAAAATCAATTAATTAGTTGAACTCTCTAAAATAGAAGATTTTACAGAAACAATTATTCTGCAAATGTAGAAACAAAAATATTTCGAGATACTTACTGATAAGTACTTTCTATAAAAGAAACTTAGTTAAATCTACAGTACAGTTTTAACTTTCGTCTTAGAACATTCCATTTTCAAAAATCTATCTTTGTATGAAAGAAAATTCGGAATAATAGATTCATATTTTTTGTCATTTTATTATTCATTTTTTCCTGTGAACGAATATCAAGAAATTAATTCATACTTAATTCATACCTAAAAACCCTCATAGAAATTTTCGACCCATCGTTGTATTATCTGAAGATTAAATATTTTTGATTCATTGTGAAAGTTTTCCTTCACACAGAGAAATGCTTCATTTAACCTTTTATTTTGCGGTATCATAAATTATGTGTTATGCCAATGCTTGAATAAACGATATTTATAGCTAATAATAACAGCGATATTTCATGCTGCACTTGTAAATGTTTTCTGTCGTTTGATCCTTGATCGCTATGAGATTTAAATCATTTGTTTTCTGGGAAAAGGAAAGTTTGAATTCAAATTTTCGACTAAGAAATTTACCACCATTTTTATAATCCTCAAAGGTTATAGTAGCTAATTAGAAAATGTATCAGTTTAATGTGTAATTGGGGTGATGGTAATTGACTGTTCTTGAATGGTTCGACCAGTAATATTTTTTAATAACAATAACAATAATAAAATTCAGGTAACATTCAAACATCCTCCTCGTTCTTTACAAAATTAATAAGTCAATTAACTAATTTTATAATAAATAACAAAGTGTAAAACTCTCCTTTCATATTACACTTGTAATATGACACTTGTATACACTTGTATTATACTTGTATTACATTACTTACTCTCTTTTCATAATCGAAATTATCACCTATGATCTTCCTAGTTACATAAAAAATATATGTAAGATTATTATAGATAATCTTAGATAGATATAGATAATCTTTATAGATTATTTTTTGTGTGCCGTGCAATTTCCTTTTCTTGTCAGCATAAATTTCAGCATGCCTAGCATTGATGCAAACTTTAAAGCCTTCCTCAATTGTATCGCAAAATTCAAATAGAAATTCTGGCTAAAAATTAATTGGAATATACCGAGTTTGTAGAAACAATATTGGTCTAAGTTTCTGATCCCATATTATGGTACCATGCGAATTCATGATAAAAACAGAGTTTTTATGATTTCCCGTTCATGATTTCAAAAAATTGAATGCATGTTTTTCAACGCTTGCTGACAACTAAGATTTTTTTTAGTTTTTAGCGTTAACATTTTCAGTAAGATTTTTTATCTATTAATAGCATTAGCATTCTCTTGTAAACGGACACATCTTCATGGACTGGCGATCATCGCTGACTGGATTTTCAAGGAATTGTCACAAGAAGTCCCATAGCTGATTAGGCCACCCATGCCTGCTCGAATAATCTAGCTTTGTTTATTAACGAAATCCACAGTGGCTTGTAAAAAAAATTCCCTAATTTGAATAGAAGAAATTACCCATGGTTGGTCTTTGCGTGAGAAGGCTTGAAGTCGGTCATATTAGGAGTACGTTTCCCACAGACTTTGCATCAACTACTGAGGAGAAACTCTACGGAGTTTCATACTCATTGTTTAATACATACGAGCAACTGTTGTAAGGGGTAGAACCAAAATTGAAATAATGCCTAGAAACTTACCTCAATCGACATTAGGGCATCGGGAAGGAGGAATTAGGGCGAGACTTAGACAGACATCGCCTGCTACCACCACTACGAACCGCCATAACATTCCCTACTGCCCTGCGATCAATACAGCATGCCAGCTTCTAGACCCAGCCTCAGCCAGCCAGCCATACGCTCAGCCACTTCCTCTGCCACTCGGTCAGCCACCCACACAGCCACTTGTACAGCCACTGACTCATCTGCTTGTACAGTCACTGGGTCAATTGAAAAGAGAAGAAAATATCTTCTATTATATCATTTTTACATTTAAAAAAATTTAAGAAATTAATAAATAAACATTCTCACCACTAAATTATAACCTATTACACTATTTATCAGTCTTCATGATTTCCATTAACGCTAGAAAGTCGTAACAAGATCATCGGAAACTAATAAATAATTGTAGGTAATTAGTCATACAAACATTTTGCTAGTAAATTGCCTACTAAGAATAAAATTAATCGCAGAAATATTGTTTGGCCGACACGTTCGTCAAGTGGAGGCGTGAAAATTAGTCGCTTAATTGGCTGTTCCCTCCAGTTAATTGGTTGAAAATTTCAAAATTGGTTGCTCAATTATCTATTCATAAATGTTGTCAATTGATCACATTATTCATCACTGGGAATAAATTTTCAATTAATATATCTTGATAAAAGAATTGTTAGCAAAATTTTCAAATGGCCAGAAATCCGATAATTAAAAAATAAGTCTCTGAATTTATTATAATAATAAAATGTTTATTTGTTGCCCCTACTGAATTTTTTTATGACTTATCAGTTGGACAAAATATTGTTGACCATCGTTCAGCAAGAAAAATTGGCCACTGACTTATTATAATTATAATTGACTTATAATTGGCCCCATCGCATCTTGGAAAAATTTGGTAATATTCGCAGATGAAATTTCCTTAAGTCAAAATGAGTCGCCAATTTACATATTGAATACAGAAAGCAAAATTATTACACATATTCGGTGAAAATCAACATGAGTCAAGCAAATCGAAATAAGCCGAAATAATTTTTTCTTTGTTAGTCATTTCAACTAGCATGACTCATGGAACTAGGACGATTTAACTAGCATGACTCATGGAACTAGGACGATTTAACTAGCATGACTCATGGAACTAGGACGATTTAACTAGCATGACTCATGGAACTAGGACATTTAACTAGCATGATTCATGGAACTAATTCAATTCAACTAGCATGAATCTTCAAACTAGTACGGTTAAACTAGCATGACTCATGAACTAATATAATTTAATAATATAATTCAACTATCATGATTCCGGAACTAAAACAATTCAACTAGCATGATTCTTGGAATTAATACGATACAACTAGCACGACTCATATAACTAATACGATACAACTAGCATGACTCAAGATCCGTCGCAGCAGCATGTGTTTTAAAAATATATTAAACTCGAGTGATAGCCTTAAGACGTGGCGCCGAGAATACCACGAGTGGGGCGTTATCTTATAACTGCGACGCATGTTAGGTTGACCGGCATATCAGGACCTGTACGCTAATGTTTCAGTGATTTTTTAACATAATGTTCTGATAATATTCATCTGGAATGCAATTGTTCATTATTGTCTGTACAATTCTACATTATATCTCCAGTTAGGGCATAGATAGGGGCTGGCTGTTCTGTGTGAGTCATAGATATTATATCTTGAAATTATGATATTTTCTTTCTTAATATATTTTTCTTTTTGTAGCTTCTAATTGCCAACCTGAATACTAATTTAATCTTACTGGGATTATTGAGAAAACGTCAATTTTTTGAGATTTTCAAATCTCGCAAGCAGCTTTGAACAATGGCCGTCATCTTCGATGAACTATAACGGTGTCACCAACGATCGCGTTAACCTGCATACCTACACAGCTTCACTGCAACAAATCTTATTGAAAAACTCAGTGGGGATATTTTGCTTGATGTTCATACATTTTTTAATTCTATTCCTTATCATTACAAAATTTACTAAGGAGAATTCTAAAATATTTCACGTTGGCTTCAAGAAAATATGTGGAAAGATGACCTGATGCACAGGAAGCTCCATTTCTGATGATTTGTCTGCAAATTTATCGGTTCTCTTGACTGCGCGAGATTTCATATTTAATAAGGAAAAATATTAAAAATGTGAGATTCGTTTTGTATGTCATAGGCCTGGAAACGGACATTTAAACGTAGGAACTATCGAATGAATCTTCGAACAAAACATCGAATGAATCTTCAATTTTCTTTTGGTAAGTCCAATGGCAATTTATAACAGATAAATAAACTTGTATTAAATCTTTATTAATTTGCTAGCTGGTCTGTAGTCTCTTTTGTTTCCGTTTAACCTACTACTTTTAATGATAAATTAAAGTATTGAGGTGAGTAACATGCATAATGTGAATTTTAAGTTTACACCCCATTGTCCATGCCGTCAAAATTACTTTTTCATTCACAGTACATTCAAACTCCAACTTTTTTATCCGCTGATGCTAATTAATGCTAAATCTAATAAAAGTTCAAGTTGTATAACAAGTGAAGGCCAAATTTCGACATATTAGTAGAGATAAATTATCGTTTAGCGCAAAAGTCAAGGCATCAAGTGCGACAAACAATGTTGAAGGGAAATCTAATGGTGGGATGATGCGGGCGTTCAAAATAGACAGTGTACCTTTAATCTTGTAGTGGGAGACGCAACTGAAATGCCAGAATTCAAAGCTGCAATGTGCAAACTGACACTTGGAGGCTTGAAATAGAAAGTTTATCTAATCAGAATTATTATACATAGGCCGGGCTAACACCTGAGAGCTAAAAATTGAACAGACAAAAAAAAATAGTAAGATAATTTTGAGACCAGGAGGCGCAGCCACTAGCCATGTTATCGCAAGGCAAGAATGACACGTTCCTTTGCTACAAATTATAGCTGTGTTTAAGGCGGCCATGGTGTAGCACTTAGTTGGCCATCCATCTTCCGCGCATATTTTTTACCGGTAATCTTCATGTCTTGAGTAACTCGGGGCAGAGCAACCGCCGTTACTTAGTTACGCTGCAGAATCTTACTACAGAGGTGGTGCACACTGCCTGTAAATATAATAATTGCATAATTGTTAATGACTTTGAGATTGATTATTCTGAAACACTTCTAACTAATGAAGGATAAATAATTTTATGTACCATACAATTTATAAGAATTTTCATATAAAAACACCATTTCAACCAATTGAAGTTCGAATATTGCTTATAATATTTACTTAAGATTTGTTATACATATATGCCTTTAGATATAAGAATTTTATTTATATATTATGTGAGATATGTATGTATGTTATGTATGTAAAAGCATATGTAAAAATGTGCTTTTATTTGCATAAGGCTTACATAAAATCTTATTCGGAGTTAGAATTTCATTCACGGAAATTGCTATTGGATCAATGGATGCATTAGACAATTACAAACAAGTTATTAAATGCTGAAAAAGTATTCAAATTCAATGCCATTCAAAATCTGTGTGAACAATTTTTTTTGCGTAAATTTAACAACAATAACAAAGCGGTGATTGTAGAATCAATTATCAAGGGAACGATAAATTTTGAGTGCGATTCAGGAATTGAAATTATTCTAAGACTGAAAAGTAAAGTGAAATGCTGCAGTGAGCCACGAAAAATTTTGCGCGTCAAATGATTTTTTAAATTATTCATTAAGCTTCAAATTTTAAATTTAATAACACAAATTCAATTAATTATCATTGTTTATCATAACAAATAAAATAATAATGTAAGTTAAGAAGGATTTACCTTATATAAGATCATAGTATGGAAATGAACTCACGGTTCCTTGCAGAGTTTATAATTTAAAATCTGGGTGGCGGAGAATCGATCGTTTGAATAATGCCGGTGACGCTGCGTCTTTTCCACGACGGAGTGTCCAGCCTCACAAGCAAGTTCAACGCGCGGGTGAAGCAACACGCAGACTACCAGAGCAACTGCGCCTTCAGCGACTGGCAGGGGCCTGGAAGTACATATAAGTTAACGAAATACTCAGAAAATTACGGCAGGTAAATCATATATCTGTCGAATGTTAAGATCGGCTATTTAATTTCATGTTGTGTGCTGATGTTATAGATATAACTATGTGAGTGAATGATGGTGTCTATAGAGAATATAATATATTTTTTCTGATATTCGTTGTGAAAAGTAAACTGAACTTGCATTCTCTTAATTTTCTTTGATAAATTATGACCTTGTTTAGAATTTACTGTTAATGTATGGAGAAAACACTGCAAATTTCGGTCAATTCAGGTATATCTTGCAGAGAACATAACAATAGCTCCGCTAATGAAAAATAATAACCTAGGGCAATTAGGTTGGTATAGACGCCGAATTATTGTTCGTATTGTTAAGCCCGGACCAACACTATCCTGTAGTTTTCTACTCATCTGGACTGTTTTCTATGCTAACGTTTTCTGCGATTTTTTTTCAGGCCAGACCCCAACAGTAAGTCAGCGGCGCGTGCTAGAGAGGCTCAGCTTAGCATCATGACTGAAATACGGTAAATTATTGTTAAATTTACTGGAATTCCAGTCTAAGAACCCGAAATATGTTGAATAAATATGTTGAATTATTTATTATTGTAATTCTATCAATTTTAAATTTCTTCAAGCGAAAATTTTCATAGTAGATGTTCTTATGAGGAAAACACTCAAATTATTTCTGTTCATGGTGCAAAAAAGTGAATTATTTGTCGTGTTCGAATAGATGAATGTACTCAACCGGCAAACATTCTTCTATTTTTCAATAAACCCAAAACAAGGTAAATAGGCCAATATAATGCAATTGAATCGAAGTTCATAATCACACCATTGCTCCTGGTTTATTACATTATCACAAATGTCATCACTGCCTATCATCAGGAAGTTTGCGAATGAAGCAACGACAAACCTTAAGCAATTATTGCGTTGAATTGAATAATAATACCATTGTAGTTTTGCAGGCATCTCTGCTACATGATCTTCGAGTGTGCAGAATGGAAAAGCAAGGACGGTTTTGCCGCAATAACTTTTGGGCGACTTTTTAGCGTGAGTATAGGAGCTGTCTTTATAGTGCTCTTCTGCAGCTTCGCATTGCTGAAAATTTTGCTATTTGATTGTAAATATTTATTTTTCCTATTTAAGGATAAATTACTTATTCCTTCAGGATTTATTCTTCCTATTTATTAATAAATTACTTTATGTAAATTTATGCTATCGTAGTCGATCCTTTTAATAGAAAATATAAAAATTTTCGCACGGCTGTGTGATCTACTCAATAGAACCTAATTTATTCAAATAGAAATTAACCGCATCTCAAACATCCGAACAGGGATATTTTAAAGTCATTTCATGAATGAATTGTATAGTAAGACGCAAAAATTAGTGAAAAACATGAATTTGAGCAAACTGAAAGCAAGATAAAAAGGTTTATCAATTGCAGCCAATAAAACCGAATTTAATTTTTTTATAAAATAATTTTTATATGCGCTATGTTTGATGATTAAAGCTAAAAAAATATTTTTATTTGATAAATTTATTAAGTTTTCGGCTTATAAGGATAGTAATCTATCTATAGAAATAACGAAAATCAATATCAGAAGTAGTCTTTGTATGTTTCTTTGTTCAGATTTACAAGAACATCTCCGACAAGCTCGTAGGCACGTTGCTGCGGGCCAGGAAGCATGGGTTCCTGCACTTCGAAGGAGAGATGCTCTACCAGGTGACAAGCGGGCCTTACACTCATTAAATTAGTGGGTTTTGTCGAGCGTTATTTCAATTGCTTCATGTAATTATTTGCTCTGTGTGTGAACTTGAGTGTTATAATAATTAGTTCATCTAATTATTTGCATTGTGTGTGAACCTGAGTGTTATATTAAATTAGTGGGTTTTGTCGTCCTACATTGATGAGTGTAAGTATGATATGTAAATTCATATCGTCCCACATATTCATATATCGTCCTAATAATGATGCTCATTAATTCTCTCCACAATACGAGCAGACATCAGGGTCAGGTTGATCCAGCACCACAAAGGCAGGAAATGTTTTTCATTATTTGGACAATCCGAACTCATTTCTCTTGGTGTACTTTGTTGAATCATGAAACATTGATAACAAATCTTATGAGTTACGAGATATTTTTTGGCATTTATTTCTTATGCCACTTCGCGCAACTGTCTACTTACTGATGTAATTTTTATGGTGAAATGATGTGGACATGGAGCAAACGAGCTATCAATATAGAAAACGCGTACCTATTTTGCTCAAGGCACACCGATACAAATCTTCAAGGCGGATCGATAAAAATATTTTAAATTACGAGAGATTTTCACGTATTTTTTCTGATACTAGTCTGGACATTTTTACTTCCTGATAGTTTGTAATGAGAAAAATTGTAGTTTACGATTTGCATTCGGAATGATCAAGCTATAGATCTAAAGTCGTGCCTAACTCTTTTAATCATTAAGCTGCACCGATAAATAGATTTAAAGTTTGTGAGCATTTAATGTTCTTATTTGTGATGCCTGTACATTCAATTTTTACGTTCTAATTATTTATAACAAGAAAATTTAAGATAACGATAGGGAAATGGAGAAAAAGGACTATGAATAAAAAGGCATAAATACTAATAAATTATCAATGGGAAGAAATAAATCATGGCATATCTACATAAACATATGCAAAGAGTAACATTCGATTAAAAATTTACTGGATATGAGTCCATTATGAATTGTGAGTATTCAAACTAAAGTATATCAATCTTTGCTTCATCAATACACACGAAGTGTCTGTCACCCGTCACACGAGAAATAGATAGTTGAAAAACCTGAAATTCTATTCTATAATTCTATGTTATCATTTTATAATGGCATGGGCATTTTTTATAAAATAACATCATGATATATTTGGATGAAATTTTTGCACTCAATATATGAGAATCATCGATGATTCAGCGGCGCGACGACCACAAGATCATCGAGCTGAGCAGCAACATCAACTCCATCAGAGCACGGTTCGGTGAGCGCCCTCTGGTGGCCGGCGGCGGAGAGGTGCAATGCAAGGTGGGCTATTCTTATTTTAATTTATTTTCTGATGAAATATTTACTGTTAAAGTATTTTTTTAGTCATATAGGCTTTCCTATAACTTTATTTATCGTTTCGATATTCACCGCTAAAATAAATTATTTAGTAATATAGGTTGGATTGAAAACAGGAGCAAATTTTGCTGCAGCATCGAATTAATGCAATTGCCGGGTAGTAATTCAATTTGAAATAAACGGTGGAACTTACCTTCAAGTGCGGTTTACTAGCATTTGAATAAAATAATTTTGGCAGTAGTAATTTAGAGCATAAATTGCGACCTAATGAGTGAAAGATTGAATTGTTAGGAAACCCCTGAATTATAAATTTATTTTTTTTCTATTCTTACACAAGTTGTAATATATTGTATTGAATTTTACTTATTGATGCAAGATGCATGTAACATGACAGTGAAAATTTTCTCTATTTTTTTAGTGATTACTTATGTTCACGTTGACCTCGTATCCGTTCAGCGACCTCTTCTTATACACTTATTCATACATTAACCTTGTATAAACCCAGTGAGCTCGTATATTAAAAGAAACCTTTTATGCTTACCGTGATCCCGTATACATCCACTTCTTCCAATAATAACAGTAACCTATTATATAAACCGTGACCTCATTTATATTCAGTGACCCGTTATATTAACTGTAACCCCTTATATAGAGTCTTCTTAAAACATACGTTTAACTCGTATACATTCGGTGACCTCGTATACATTGAGTGACCTCGTATTTATTCGGTGACCTCGTATACATTCGGTGACCTCGTATACATTGAGTGACCTCGTATTTATTCGGTGACATTGTATACATTCGGTGACCTCGTATACATTGAGTGACCTCGTATACATTCGGTGACCTCGTATACATTGAGTGACCTCGTATTTATTCGGTGACCTGGTATCCATTGAGTGAGCCCTTATATTGGTCAGGCAGACGACTCTCCCGGGCGATGAAATTCCAATGGGGCCGAAGAAGGCTTAAGGCTTCAGCGACCCGCTGATTTAAGCAGAAGATTTTGGCGGCTCGACATGTGGAACAAGAAAGAAACTTGAATCGGAAAGAAAAAATAATTGAAGGGGCATTGGAACGGATAGGCAGGGAGCAGAAAAGCTACGAATAATAATACAACGAAGAGAAAAATGAGCATCGTCAAAGTCACAATCGTCATTTTACAATACGAAAACGTCGAAAATTACATTTTTAAAACAGCTGGATTACTATATTTAATTATTGAACGCTTGCGAAGGGCGATCTTCTAGTAATAAGCACATAGATCGCTTACCGAAAGAGTGTCAGGAAATCCTCAAAATATAATATATGATATGAAAAAATATAGGATGAAAAAATTATGAACATTGGCCAAATTCTGAGTTGAGAGAGAGAAGGAAGAAAATGAACAAAGGTGAAGGAACGACGGGTGCGAAAATGAATATTGCCACTGCAAGATGAAGAAATATAATTAAAGACTTTGAATTGAAAAAAGTGAGGGCTAAATTACATTTTGGTAGAAAAAGGACTTAGATTCCGGCATTACTAGGAGTCTTTCAGGGACGCCTTCGGGAAGACCTCCGGGGAGACTTTCGAAGCAGACCTTAGGCAAAGATCCTCGGAAAGAATTTCAGAGGAGACCTCAGACCTTCAGATGAGACGTAACGTTTGAGAACTTGGGAAGAGACACTTTGCGAGACCATCAGATTAGAACAACGAAGCAGACCATCTGGGGCGATTTCATAGGCAGACTTTTGGAGTTGGGTAACTTCAGTATAGAAAGCACAGGGTAAGCGAGGAGGAGAGATAAGAACGGGAGAAGATGACAGGAAGGCAATAGGTAACTGTTGGGAGATATAGGTTAATTTCCTGAGTCCCTGCCCTGCAAGCCGCGTAATGACTGCATGAAACGCCTTCAAGAACAGACTAGACGAAGCTATGCAGGAGCATATGTTCAGTCTTAAAATGCCCAGCAAATTACGGACCAGGCAATAAGTCCAGACGAAGCTATGCAGGAGTATATGTTCAGTCTTAAAATGCCCAGCAAATTACGGACCAGGCAATAAGTCCAGCAGCTATCTCAATCAATCGTCAGTTATGGAAAGATCGGGTTCCAAAGGCCGGATCCCTTGTGAATCAAGTCTCGAAAAGTTCAAGAATCGGCAACAGGCCATGGGCCTATTTCTTCAGTGCCGACACTTCTATTCTATTCCATTCTATTCTATTCTATTCTATTCTATTCTATTCTATTCTATTCTATTCTATTCTATTCTATTCTATTCTATTCTATTCTAGTCTATTCTATTCTATGTCGAACGTGTCAACTTTGGATATTGTTGACAGGTGAGAAGGAATTGCGAGGTGTGATGGGGAAAAGGAAGATGGAAGTGAAAAAGGTTAATGGTGGTCAGTAGAGGAGGAATGTTTAGAGGAGAGAAAGGAGAGTGAAAAGGCAGCATACAGGAAAGTAAAATTTAAACGGTTGGATGGTTAAAAATGAGTAGGAGAATATGTGTAAATAAGGAAGGTCTTATAATTAACAAGAATGAAAATTGTTATCGTGTTTTAGCTGAAAGAATCATGTTAATACAAAATAACGTTTCAAAATATACGGCAATGTTTTAAATATTTTATCAAACGCCATCTTTTTCTATCCTTTTGATATTTAAACCTTATTAGTAGGCAGAATAAATCGAAATGTCGTTGATTTTAAATTCAGTACAGAACTATTTGTAAACATGATCTACAATATTGCTAAAAACTCTAGAAGTGTTTGGCTAAATAAGTATCAATTTTGGAATGAATATATTTACAGAGTATCTCATGACTTTTCAGTAATAATTCAAATGAAGAACTTCATCAGATCAATCTGTTCATTTATAATAAACGAGCAGCTCCGATAAATAATCCAAATAAATATCATAGAGATTGTTAATAGAGATTGTTAAATTCTACGCGGCCTACAGTCGGGTTCTCAGGGGCCAGTTCTTCGGGCAGTCGTAAGTACAAGTGGTCCGATGATCACAAATGGTCCGATGATCGCAAGTGGTCCGATGATCGCAAGTGGTCCGATGATCGCAAGTGGTCCGATGATCGCAAGTTCGATGATCACAAGTGGTCCGATGATCGCAAGTGGTCCGATGATCGCAAGTGGTACGATGATCGCGAGTGGTACGATGATCCCAATAAATACGATGATCGTGAGTGCCTCTTTTATCGTACGTGCTACGGTGATCGTAATTTCCTCGATTATCGTGAGAGTTGCAATGTCTGTAAGTGCCACAACGATCGATAAAGTCATTATAATCGATGATTAGAAGCGTCACGATAATGTTGAACGCCACGATGTTCTTTTGTGCTGCGACCGTTTTTAGTCCCACTATATTCTTGATGCCACGATTATTGTGAAGTCAATGACAACTCTAATTCTTGTTGATTTCAAGTTATGCGGTAAGCGTAAGATAACTAAGATAACTGCTGTGAAATAAGGAAGACTTGGCAATCCGTGACTTGACTAAGGAAGAGTTGGCAATAAATACGCGAAACAAGAGTAACTGAAATTAATTACTAATGACATAACATAACGCAAATATGACAAGCAATTGAAATAATAATACAGCTGATTCAAAGCCAGCAATGTACATGGCATTGAACGCGAGAGCTTGTAATGCGTTCTTAATAAATGTATGCATCATCACAAATATGACGCATGATAAGCGCGATTAATTTTGAAATTTATTTTTCAACTCAGAGTTCTTATTTTCCGACATCCGAGATCATTCATTGTGAGCTCTTTGCTCTTGTTGGACACTAGGGAACTGAAAGAGTAAGGCCAATGAATAAGCTGAAAATAATGACGAAGAGGAAAGGCTCGGCTGGTATAGCTTCACACGCAAAAATAATGAGCAGTTCTTGGGTATCCATTAGCCGTCAGCGGTCAGGCAGGGCTTATTGCTCAACAGGATTGTGGTCATTGCTTGTATTTGCGCTTCATTACCTATCAATAATTCCCAAGTTTCAATTCCACTGATTTTTGTACTCTTCTTGCTTATTTTTTTCGTAAATCTATCTTAATAGCTCCCAAAAATTTGCATATTCATTGTAAATGAATAAATTTGTAGTCATTTTCATTTACTTATATCTGCATGAAACTAAGTTCCTGCTTCAGCCATAATTGAATTGTTAGCTCTCAAAAAATGTATATATCGTTTGGTCAAAATTTTTTAACTCTCTCCTGAATTATGACACTCTTTGAACGACATCGATGATGGTGGAACGGTCAATGGTATGCAGTAAAGTTTTGTGCTCCCACTCTCTCTTTTTAGCGTTTCTCTCTGCCATGACCTTTGCACATTTCCCTGCTCATTGGATCGGTCGGTCGGTCCGGTCGGTCGGTTCGGTCGGTCCGATTCAGGTTACGAACTTACGCTCGCTGAGGGAACTCTTCTGGTGGCCATGTGTGGTGACGACGACGACGACGGTTGCAGGGTGATGGTGGTGTTGCATAGGCCAGCTGTTGAGAGGTGTAGTAAGGGCAAGGCTCTCATTCGCAGCCAAAGCTTCAGCCGAGGAGCTTGTGTTCGCTAGAGTGTTACTCCACACTGTTGCTTGTGATTCCCAGACTAGCTTCTCTATTGCCTCTTTTTTTCTATAGAACTGGTGACTGTTATCCGGATATCATTTCACTCTTGTCTGAAACATTAAACTTGCTGTACATTTTGTGGCACTTGAAAAGGTTACGTGACTCGGAAGGCATTTATATGAGGGTATAATTTGAAGCCCGGCATGCCCGGTATGGGTGTTCGCAGGCTCTCACGAGAGGCTTGCTGTCGCCAACATCATCTCTGGTCGGTCCGAAAATTTCGCTTCATGGATCGGTAATTTAATAGCAGAGAATTGTTTGAAATTGTTCTAGGGATGTGAGGCAGGTTGTGAGGTAAACAAAATTATGAGTTCACTATTAATAAGTTGTTATAAAAAATCCCTATGAATTACATAGTGATCAAAATTTTAGAAAGTATGTTGTCAAAAAAATTAGTTGTAAATAAATACAATTGGCACCGAGTCTTTATTTGACATTATTGAATTATTTGATGGAATGGAGTATTATATGGTTAGTCGTGTGAGGCTTTTGAATAAATATCAGTCCCTGTTAAAGCGTATACACGTATTAATACTTCACAATATTACATATGTTACTGATCGTGTAGTTTGAACTATATAATAGATTAATGCGCGCTTAAAATGAACAGAATTGGTTGCGTGTACTTCCTGTGAGTGGCTGCATATCCTAAAAAACTATTTCGAAAATTCAGTCGCAACTTAGGAATCATTCGAAGAAATTTTATCGAATCTTGAAGCTGATCCCGGACCCGACGAAGCCGCTGATAAATAATAATAATGAATAATTTTATATTTGCAATGAATTGCATGTTTAAAATTAAATAGTTACCGCTGATATAGATGATGATTTTCTTTCGAACACCTAAAATATTGTATGCAGGTTTCAGAGGCGTTTAAATAATATAATAATAATAATAATAATAATAATAATAATAATATTAAAAATAATAATAATAATAATAAAGTCTGCGAAAAATTTGTCATTGCAGTTCCGCGTCGATATTCCGATCATTAAATATATCAACATATAGATGTTGACAATAGATCTCCCATTATACGTGTTGACGTAACTCTGAATGATGCAGAGTTGTGCCGTAAGTTTAATCGTGCAATGCTCCCAGGCATCACTTTTAAGTCTCACATGACATCTCGTTTCTAACACTAAGATTTAACGCTCATAGAATTTTCGGGCTTTAATTCATGATCTCACGCTGTTAAATGTTTACCAAACACAGCATACTTCAACTGAAGTAGAATTAAGATTGCGGTTGCATATCATTTCTCACTCTCATATTTCACTTGTTATTGATATATCTGGTACATGTACAATGTCATCGGTATGAAAAAAAGTCCTCTGGTATTTAAAAAAATGACTAATTTTCTTTGTAATCAGTCATTAGTAATTATAATAATATTTATTTGACATTCGCAATGATAATGTTGAATATTAAATAATTACTATGACATTAATTAACATTATTGACGAATGATATTTACAACAAGATACGCTCGAACCCCTGATTTACAACAGGCTTGTGAATCATGCTGTACGGAGGCCGTAAAGCAACATTTCAACTCGACGAGTTCGAACTCTTCTCGAGTTTGTTTGTTGACCCACTGGGGTTTTCTCTTGACTGAGAAAAAGTTTTGTGATTGAGAAACCTTACCGCAATGTAATACACTTAAACTTGTTTTCGCGGAGCTCAGGTTTAGATATTTAGATACCATCTTTTTCGAAAATTCCATTCCAAAATTATTAAAACATGGACTTGAAAAAATTTATGTCTCGGCCATTTTCATCTCTAGAGTATGATAATAATAAAGAAATTACATGTGATTTCAATATGATCTAAAAAACGCAGAATTCGGGCACTGAAAATTGCACTACAAATACTTTGTACATAAAAATATAAAGTTTTATTGATACACTGGGCCCAATCTGCTTGATTGGTTGAACTTTCTGCCTAAACGAATTACTCAAACTGAGTATCTGCCGGGAAAGCCTTTTTAGTGTCATTTTGAGCAATTGCTTCATAAATTGCTGCAATAATGGCCATTTGTCAAGTTGTTGTCAATTTCACGTCACATTGCACCTATTATAGCTCAGTATCTATACTCATTCTTAGGAGCTCAAAACCAACCTGAATCATAATATAATAAAACCAACCTGAATCATAATATTTGTTTATGTTAGGTGGGTTGGTAAACAAAACTCTAAAAAAGTTTATATAGGTAATCACTTGAATAGATTAATGGATAAAAAATATATTTTTAAACATTTTTGTGTCTGAAATCAGATAAATGAAGGATCCTGACACGAATATTTTCAAATATAGTGCACACAAATGTCTCTCAATGTTCAGTGAGCGAGGCATGCTCCCATCGACATGGCATCACGTTCAAATTTATTGGGCATAATTCTCCAGTAATTTATAGCAGCAAGCAAAAAACCTGCTGACGTCCCCGCCTGACTGTTGGATGATCCATTTTTTGTAAATAAAATACTTTGCACAAACATCAATTTTGGATTTAATTTGAGTTATTTATTTTCTTTAATCTTAATGATGATCGGAGATTGGAGTGATGTCATATGATTACGATATGATGGTAGCATTCGGTGATAATTAATCGTTAGACTCAAGTATGGTCGTAATTTTTTGTATTATTTGAGTAACAATGATATACAATCTTGATTATTTACTTATACTAAGTAAGGGGAGAACACTGATGTCAAATTGGCCCGTATAGAAAGTCGTGCGTCATCGCTCTTTTACCATCAACAATCGAACATAAATTAAGCAATAATTTGATAATCTTCGTCAATGACAGTAAATATCGAGACAAATACAAACTCGTGAGCTTAATCGACTTGCTCATTCCCACAATCCTGAAAACAGGTTCCTTCAAAATTTACTAAGCAATTTTAAAATGCTGAGGCCGTGAATGTTATTCAGACATGAATTTCTGGAGCTCGCCCATCCCACAGTGAGGACAGTGAGGCCACAAGCAGACACTTACACTAATACTGCCAACACACTTAGTGCCTGTCACGCGAACCCTCCGAGCTGCACGCTCTTACGACCAAAATATTTAAGTGAACAAGTTTGAAGTTAACGCTAAAAATATTGGTTAGACTCTGAGATTACTCAGTAAGGTAATTCAACTTTACCTGTTCCTAAAACTTAAATAATCTGGGAATATTCTGGCTAACAATGGCTTCCACTGATACGTTATTTAGAATTGAAATATTCAATAAATTAAATTGAACACGATATTTAATAACTTTCAATTTTAAAAATCAATTTCTAGTTAAGTAAGCTTTTAGGGGGTATTGGGTCATATGATATGACACAAGCATTAAAATAGCCTCGACATTATTTGTATCACTTTAGATCTTGAAATCCGATCTGTATAAGGACCACAATAAACCACAAGATAAACCACAATAAATAAAATATCTTGATGAAATGAATGCAAACGAATCATAATTTTGTTTTGAATTGCTTAATTCATAGTCCGCCATCTGAGGCCGTGTACCGCCGAGTGACTGAATAGTTTTTGCTTTAATAAAAGCGCCGCGACATTCTCGCTGCAATGTTTTTGCTGACGCTTCAGGGATTTTGCAAGAGGAAGGCCTGGGCGGGCGTCGCCTTTGAAGATGGCAGCGGAATATTCATAAGGTATCGCTGTGGCAATATCGGGGCACTCCCAGGCTCAGCTTGGAGCAAAGACGCTACTCGAAGAGTTGCATCAATAAACACATACAAGCTTTTTGCAATTATACATTAAGTTAGCTTTTTACTGCGCGCGATATTTCTTCATCGAGATAACAGTGAACAATATTCTCCTTTTTTTGAACTAGTCATTAACTTTTCACGCTCGAATGATTGACATGAAAATTGTATGTACATTTTTTTGTGGTAGAATCCGATTTTGAATGCATCAATGAAGACAAAAATGACTTGGTATTGTCAATCATATAAGAGTTCCTCGACTCTGTTTGGCCAGAGAGGAACTCTTGCAGCCGTTACTCTCTGTTAGATTCCATAGAGTAACTCTCTGTTACTCTCTGTTAGAGACCACAGAGTATCTCTCTGTTAGTCTCTTTTAGAGACCAGAGAGTATCTCTCTGTTACTCTCTGTTAGAGACAAGAGAGTAACTCTTGCAGCCGTTACTCTCTGTTAGATTCCCTAGAGTAACTCTCTGTTACTCTCTGTTAGAGACAAGAGAGTAACTCTGGCAGCCGTTAATTTCTGTAACGTTTTAGGCAGATGAACGGTGGTTACGAAGAAGATTCCACAAAACCTGCGCTGTAGATTATATTACTACCTAAACACACCAACCTAATCACTGAGTGCACCTCTCTTAATGCAATGTAACGAGAAAACAGAAAGCGGATTAGACAAATTTTATAATCCTTGAACATTGTTTGCGAAATTGATTGCAGCTGGCACATTGAAGAGGCGGCCTCTGCCATTGATTAGACTGCGGTTCTTTCCATTGCAGATCCGTCAAATCAATCGCTTCCAAATATCCAAGCCATGCAATCAGTTCAGCTCCAGTTCTTTGCAAAGTCAAAATAACACATAAGCAGCACTCAAAATAAAATTTGACCTAAAATATTTTTCCATTACGGTTGGTAATCAAAAACATATTGGCGCTGTAGAATTGCAGCTTTTAATTGTGCAGATTCTGAATTTATTTCTTTCGCTTTATAAGCTATAACTTCTGGAGGGTCCGCTCATCGCCGGAGTTTTTTCAACTGGTGTGCGTATTTTTTATAATCATCCTAAAAATATTTAATATTTTACGGACTTTTTGATAGAAAATAAATTTATAGGACTAAGCAGAAGTTTTACAGCAGTGAACGAATTATAATTCCATAATATTGCTCAAATATCTGAAAATGCTTGGATATTTTTAAATTCATATTGTAGCTTTAACTTCTGAATCTGGAAAGTGACATCTTTTTTATTTGTTTTGAACACTGATTTTTTTAACAACATGGCTTCCAAAGTGATGGGAATGTAATAAAAAGTTTTTGCGCCGATCGATGAAAAATTAAAAAAAAAAACAGCTTCACGAATGTAAAACCAGTGATTTAAAACTCTTTTAAAACTATCGTATCCGTTTATCGGATCAGTTATCAGAAAATTGTTCACGGACTCTCAACTTTTGTCAAATGCTTTCAGCTCAGCGTTCATGTCACTCTGAAATAGATAATAATTAGTAGTGGCTTGCATTTTTCTCCAATGCCCATTCGTCGCATTTATCTGGAATAAATTCATATGTCAATGGTTTTTAGGTCCAGCCTTATAACTTTCAGTTTCAATCTTCTAATGCATCTTTCAAACATTTCATGGACAATTTTATCAAGTGAATGATTATAAGCGGATCGTGAACCATTCTGTCCAGAATTGATACTGTGGATATAACCGCTTAGCGGCCTTGACAGTCTTCCACGTTGTATAAATCTCAACCCACGGATGGGCCGCCTTTAATTACAGCTGAACACGCGTACTATCCACATATACTGTCGTCCCTGCTAATAAGTGGCTAGGCTGCGTTTTTTGACGCATCCATAAATTCAGCTTACAAATTCGTATCCAAAATCCGTCAGGATAACCAGCATAATGAAGACCTCCTCCTTCTCTCTCCGCGTCATGAGACGGGTGAGTAGCGCGTTATTCTTACTCAGAATAAAATAATATGTCTTCGATGTATTTAATATTGCGCTATGTGTGAGTAATCGTGTGTAATTAGAGCATGTTTCCTTTTTACGTGTGATGAATTACGTTACCATAGCAGTGTTAATTTTTATATGGTGATAATAACGCTATTGTTGCTTGGTGCTATCGTATTTGACTAAAAGGTTACGTGGTTACTGATTAACACAACTTGAAACCCAGATATTGCACTGCTTTCTTGTAGATAATTAATATGAAAAATGAACATTCTGCTGGTCAGGGCGGTGCATTCACAACTTGAGAAAAGACAATTATTAGATATTTTGTTCGGGTTGGGGCCGATCAACAAGTGTTTTCTAATCAAACAAAATTAACACCGCTCTTAATTTTAATTCATGCCTCAAATTGTACGAATTTATCCTATTTATTACTTAATTTATATAAATTACCTATTACTAGTATTACTTCAAGATGTATGTGGCTATAGGTTCACACCTCCGCTCGGCTTGATACTTCAAAAAAATCTCGCAACGCCCGCTTACTGCATTTTAGGCTTGAAATGCGTTATGGAAATACCAATTGGAAGCAAAGACAATCAAAATTGCCTGTTCGCGAAGAGTTGAAATTGCTTAGAGACATTCCATACCTAACAATGTAGCATTATTCGAGACTCATTGCACTATTTCAGCGTGAATGAAGCCGTGAATGGTGTCGAGTGACTAGGTAGAGGTTAAATTGTGCAATTTTCTTATGGTTAACAGGCAAAAAACAGAGAAATGAATGATTAAAACTGTTAAATTTTATAAAAATAGATGCAGAGAATAGGCCACGAGAAAATTGAGTTGAGGGATTAAAAGTTGGACCGGAAACAAATTGAAAATTGCAAAAATATTTTAGAGAAGAGTTAAAGTAAATAACTGAGGAACATTGAATTAATTTGATGCAGTCATAATTGACGGACGATAATATAACATAACATAACATAACATAACATAATGATGTCGGCGCTGAAATGTAGGCCTGATGTGGCCTGTCGCCGATTCTTTTCCTTTTCGTGCCTTGTTCATAGATCTAAACTCGTATCATTTGATCGGATCTTTTCATGACTGGCGATAGTTTGAAGTAGCTTAAGAACAGGGATGCTGGGTGATTCTCATCTCTTGGAGAAGATTCATCTGCCCAGTCTATTTCTGGATGATTAAAGTCACCAACGATCAACGTATGCGACCTGCTGAATGACATGCTCGGTAAAAGGCTGTTTAGTACTTTATTGTTATCAGAGGAGCTGTTAGGTGATCTGTATATGGCTCTTAACGAATTAATTGAGTATCAATATTGAAGATAGAAAGTCCAAATTCACCCGTTGTTCTCCCTATCACGACCTGGCAATTCTCGTCACATCCTTTACCTGCCTGCGATGCTCAAAAAAGTAACTTACAGTTCGACAAGGCAAAGTTCTGACAAATAAAGTTTGCCTATACGTCGTCTCGTGCAAAGTCTTCTGAGACCGCCACCTGATGCTTGTCATCGATTGCTCGTAGACTCGGTACGTGAGGTCTGAACGCCTTGCAGCGTTACATCTTCAGCCCTTAACCAGGGAAAATGGCGTTGAAACGTTTAATTAACGTTGAGGCGACGAGAAAACGTTTATATTGATAGTGATTCAACGTCAGGTGTCTGGTGGGATCAGTCCCAATCATGGAGGTAAATTCTAGAGCCTTTAATTTGCCTGATGAGTATAATGCCCCCTCCTCCTCTTTACTTATGACACCCTAGAGCGATTAACTACAGGTTAAAATTCCACTGGAAAGGGGGAGTTCCAGGTTAAAGTTTTCTTGGAGTTCCCCTATAACCTATAGGTTAAAGTTCCCTTGCCCTTACCTTGCAATATATAGTGTGGTCTACGAACCTTCACTCTGCAGGAGAAATCTACCGCTCTTGTCTAGAGTGAGCACAATACAAAGAGTTCGGTTGCAAATAACCTGCAGGAGGCTGTCTTTTGCCCTTGCAGGTCTACAGGTTTGATCGGTAGTTCTTTTAAAATCTAGGCAGCTACACGTATTTTTCTAAAGGTCAATAAATACACTGAAATATTTCCATTCGAGGAACTGGACAAAATTTCCTTTAATGGATGTACAGGTTTTTCTCGGGGAGGCGAAAACAAAATAGCAATATAATACGTTGAATACTACATTATATAATATAATATACTAATATATTTGTATATTATTTATCTGAACAATTCACTTACTACGTGCTGCAGGCGATTTCTTCCCTGTATGTGCTCAATTTGCATTTCTGTTTCAGACGACAATATCTCCTCTAGGTGCTGGCAGCAATTTTTTTCATTGAAGAGGCGCTATCTCCTTTTCTATGACAAACGGCAATTTCATCTCTAGCGACGAACTGAGATTGCGTCCTTGGTGACACGAAATTACTATCCTATGGAGAGTCGAAAATTCTTCCTGGAGCCAGAAGTTAATTCATCCACTGAAGGCAAAAACCAAGTTTTTCCATTATGTCGGACGATAATTTGATCCCTGAAGCCAGATGAGAATTCCTCGCGCTTGCAGACTCAGGGATGCATTCCTGAAGCACAATAACGCACCTCGGAAGCACTCTGCCGGGTCGCTTTAGCGCCTCGCTTGCTCATGACAAGGAATCACAAGGTTTTGTTTGTAGAATTTGTTAGCATAAAATATTACATTTCGTGCATCAAAATCGTTATTTTGATAAGGATTAAATATCAGATTGTCTTGCTAGAATATGAAATTTGTAAAAAAGGTCTTAAACTGTAGTATAAAAAGAACTGAGACGATTTGGTTCTTACCCAGTACCTGGAATTATTTGAATCAGTCTGGATTTAAGCCTTGGTGTCTAATCTCTCATAACATAACATATAACATAACATATAGATCTCGGCGCTGAAGTGTAGGCCTGATGTGGCCTGTCGCCGATTCTTTTCCTTTTCGTGCCTTGTTCACAGAAGATCTAAAATCGTGTCATTTTATATTATATTATTTTATATTATATTATATTATATTATATTATATTATATTATATTATCTCAATATGATTGCTTAAAATTTCTAATCCTGACCATCTTCCTGGCCGAAACCTGGCACGACGCGTCTGACTCGGCTTGCATCGCGTTTCTTTGCGCTGGAGGACTCCTGGTAGTCGAGCGCACGCGGCCCCGCATGCAATCCGACATCATGACGTCATATTTCGTTGAAATATAGTCCCCAGCGGGGGCGTGCACCTCGCATTCATGACATCGGCACCCGACCTACAATCTTTGAGCTGCAATGTGCTGGGGTCACATGAGTCTCGTTTATGGCGTTGCAGTCGCTGCAGTGGCGCGCGATTTTTTCGTCGAATTGAGCGATGTCTTCACCAGACTTGTGACTTTCCCAGATCATGTCCTTACACCGGCGATTTCAGCGTTCAACTAGATCGCGTCGACGACCAATCGCACGCTTCAGCTGACGACGACGCCAGCTGAACGACCTTTCGTCCACCTCTGTCATGGTTTAATAATTGTTCCGTGGACCTTACCTACGCACGACATGGGCGGACTGCGGGACGTTGTCATCACGAGTGCAGACCTTCAAATTCAGCCAGTCTACATTATCAAGATCACAATATCCTACCAACGACTACTTCAGTGGACGGTGCCATGAGTGCGCCCGGTGCCAGCGTGCAAAGCCATTACCAGTCGTTCGTGGCGCGGTCTCGACGGCCATGTCTTACGCTAAAAACTGATGTCGTACCGACTACGTCGGCCTGACTCATGGTTGGCATAATCAGTCAACAACCTCGTGCAACTCTACAAGACCGAGCTAACCTGTGCACTCGATGACCTAATTTCTGTTCGCACAGTTCTGGTGCTCCAACGATTCTCTGGCCCATGGTTTGATGATGAATGTCGGTTTTCGATGTGAGGTGTTTGGCTGCTCCAGCGGGCTGTCTACCGCGCGAACAGACGCGATAATTCTGCTGCTGCCGCTGCTGTGGCCTCGGCCTGGCGAGATACGCGGTGCAATTATGTCCACCTTATTCGTTCTAAAATAGAGTCATCTTGGTTCCAGAGAGTCGACGCGCAACGCAGCAACCCCCGAGATCTGTGGCGTTCGTTGGACAAACTCATGAGAAGAGGTCATAAGGATGCTTCGGGTGACGTAAGCATGTAGGAATTACATGTGGTTTTTGCAAACAAAATTTCTGCTGTGCGAGCGTCGTCAGCCGATGCTCCGTCACCAACATTTGCGTCCTGCCCGTTCGACTGCGTGCCACATGAATTCATTTCCGTCGCAGATGACGATATCATCACTGCAGTGCGCGCGCTGCCTAGCATGCAGTGAGCCAGCGATTCATTGCCGACGTCGTTACGTAAGAGGAATGTCGTAGCCCTAGTACCTTTTCTGATCAAACGTTTCAACCGCTGCCTTACTGACGGTGTTGTTCCGGAGAACTTCAAATCAGCTTACATCATGCCTCAATGAAAAAAAAAGACTTTGACGCTTCTGATCCCAAATCATATCAAAATCCTGTCGATTTTTTCGAAACTATAGTAGCGCGTTGTTGCCCGACAGCTGAACAACCATCTTCCGCAGTTCGATCTCATGCCTCGCCTTCCGTCTGCATGCCGTCATCTCAACTCAGCAAAACTGCTGAGCTCTATATCGAGCAGTAGACCGAATCTTCATTGTGTCACTGGCTTTACTCGACCTGTCGGCCGCGTTTGGCACGGTCGACCAAGCCACTTTATTGCGTCGACTTGACGTATCATTCTGCCTGCGCGGCACAGTGCTGCGGTGGTTCCAGTCCTATCTCAGCAATAGATTCCAATGCGTTCAAAGCGCGATTTTTTTCTACTCCATCGTTGGTCACTTCCAGGAACTTTTTCAACTTCATCATTGGTCACATCGCTTGTCACCATAATTTTCGCCGGCTGACGCTGCAGCGTTGCAGTACAGGATATCTGTCTGCATGGATGCCGTCTCAGACTGGATGCGCTCCAATCGGCTCCAGCTCAATGCGTCAAAAAACCGACTTTATTTGGTTTGTGACTGCTCGGCGCCAGCATTAGCTTCGGGCCAACCATGTTCGCGTAGGCAACGAATTCGTCATATCTGACTCTTCGCTTCGTAACCTGTGTATTCTACAAGACTCGGAAATTTCTATGAACAATCACATTGCCAAAGTTACCAGCGCTTGTTTTGGCGCTGTCCTCGGCCGGTCCTCGTGGAAGCCCTCGTTATTACCAGATTGGACTGCATCTCATTTTAGAAGTCCATAGTACCGTCACACTCTATGGACTTCCGACTACGGTACTAGATAAACTGAAATCCGTATTGAACGCTGCTGCGCGACTCGAGTGCAATACATAAGCGAAAATTCGACCACGTGACGCCGATATTGAGCGATTTTCACTGACTGGGTATGCAGCAGTGAACACAGTTCAAGGTCGCTGTTATGACGTTCCGCTGTCTTCACGGTCTGGCGCTTCCTTATCTCACGGAATGTCTGCAGCGTGTGTCGGATCTGCTTTCTAGAAGACTACAGCGTTCGTCATCAACAGCGGACCTCGTCGTACCTTCTACACGTCTATCTACCGTCGGTGATCGAGCGCCCGGTCGCCGACGCCAGAACCTGGAACGGCTTCCGTAACATTGGCTCCTTCGTTGCAGGTGTTTCGTCGACACCTAAAGACGGAACTATTTCGTAAAGCCTAAGAATTAATGCCTATTCATTCTTATCCGTTCTCATTCTTTCCCGTGTCTATTTAATTTTCGCTCGCTGTTAAACTTATTTGTAATGTGCCCTCGAAGTGTGTTTGAACCAGACGCCACGTTAACTGCTTAGTATAATAATTTAATAATAATAATCATAATAATAATAATAATGATAATAATAATAATAATAATAATAATAATAATATTGAATATATTTAATGGATACATTGTCAACCGAATAATTTTCCAGTAATGAGCCAGTGCATTCAAATGAAAAATTCGGAATAAAACAATTTCCATCAAGCAATCACAATCTATATTTGATTAGCCGTCAATCATTTATCGACAACTACTTCAGGCCAATTTATATATTTCATGTTTTGCTCTATTCAATAATCTTTTAGTTGATGAAATCTTCATTCAATTAATTAATCAATTTCAACTACAATAAAAACACGTAAGTTTTCATTGAAAATAGGAAGAAATTTTACATTATCTATTATATTCTGTATTTTTGATGGATGTTCTTAAATTCAATAAAAAATCAAATAACACTGCAACCAACGTCAACGTATTAGACTTTAATGAAATAAAGATGAGTGCAGCGGCTAAACAGTCTCAACATGCTGGTCTTTATTGCGCCTCCTTGTCGTGAACAATACACGGGAACATTGGCGACGTGCACGGGCAAAGTTCCATATCAGAAGTTGCTGCGACGTCGCACTTACTAAGTTGAAATTGTTTAGCCGCGTTCACGCGGAGTGCAAAATGAACCGTTACCAGGAGCAGTAGTTTTGGGCAGAACTGCAATGTGTATTGCTGCGATTCTAATCTAACTTCACGACACCAAACGTTATATGTGCGAACGAAGTCATCAATGTAGCGCACAATTGCTTTCCTTTCTGTGTTATTTATGAGAGTGTTACGTTAAAAACGTTCTCAATTCAAGTATATGAGATTTATCATCGAGTTCTATTTCGAGCAGTTTAGCCAAGGTATTGTAGAATGTGCCTTAAATATTTGGTGGCATAGCAAAAGTAGAGGAAAGTTATGAAAAATAGACAATTTAAATATAATTAGAGAATTAACCCAAAAAACCGGCGGCTTTAGTTTCCACAAATTTTTTAGCGTTTTTTTAATATATTTTCTATTTCACTGGAATGGACAATTACACAGGCACACTTGGTTGGCATGCAGCTTAACCGTACTCCGCCATACGCTGAGCTTGAGATAACCAATTCATTGTTACGTTAACTTGAATGTAATGAAGGTAATTCCGGCGCGACTCGGGACAGGCTTGACGAAAAGTACAAGCCAAAGTGAATTTTTATTACAATGATACCAACCGTGAACTGATAACAAAATTACACGAATATATAATACATATGAAAGGTCGTAGATTATGATTTATGTACATATATATCAAGCAAAATTTCATGGTCAGATTCTATTGTTAGAACTTTTCGAGTACGCTGAAACCTACTATATAAGTGAATCATAAATAAATAAACATAAACTAAAAACAAGATTTATATAGCCCCTTTTCAAGTATCGGCTAGGGCTCTTCTAGTACGACTGTATTGATTAGTTTGCCCGAGAGTTTCATCTGTCGACAAGACTACATAGAACTAATCACGTATATGGAGGAGCATTACCAGGCCTATCAGTCTTACTGCTGTCTGCCACGCAGCTCCCAAGCACCGCCTTGTCTCATAATCTCGAGTCCTCTTCAATGTGACTTATTTAATTAGGACTAAAATACACAAAATCAAATGCAAGCACAAATTTATGAGTCTTATGCCTTTATTTTGCCAGTCTTATGCCTTTATTCCAACATGCAGTCTTATTGTGAATTTAAATTCTTGAACAAACGCATTTTACTTATTTTATGCACCTGTAAAATGTAATAAACTTAACTATTTACCGCTTAAACAATTAAGGCGGATCAAATATCAAATTGAAATGCGATTTACACCAGCTGTTCAAGTGATGTTAGTAAAAAAATAATTTCCGCGACAATATATAGACCAACAAAAAATATAAATGAACCTAATCTTATACAGCGTATGAAACTGATACGATGTCTGAAAGTTTCGATTAAAGACTAATAAATTAAAAAATCTATTTGCGCCGCGTTAATCGAAGGAATCTCGAGTAAGTTCCGAGCTCATTATCATCAGCATTTTTTCGTAAAGTATCTTTACGAAGATGAAGTTGAAGCTAAGCTGTTGAAGCTCTCCAGTCTCATCCAGCGCTCGCAGGCAACTTCGCTAGCCTCGTCTCTTCATATTCTCATCAAATATGGCAAGCCCGCAGGCACCTTATATGATAATATTTGATGCTGTCGAGTGCGCCTATAGAAGATGATTATGTTAACGATACACGAATGATAAGATCGAAGTTGCAAAATTTTTCTGCCTAATTGATTGTAGTTTTATCCTTAGCTGAGCATTCGATTCTACTGACATTTTCAGTAAAACTTGCATCCTAAATTCTGTTCTGCTTATGTATTACTTACAAATCTGAAATTGCAAGTCTGAATTTTTTGGATCTTTCCTTACCGACTGCAAATATTACTCCACATTCTAGGTTTTTTATGTACATATACTTTATTTAGCTAGCTTTAATAAAGTATTGAATTTTTTTGTTTGTTTAAAAATGATGTACAAGGTTATTGTTTTTTTCTTCAAAACAATGCAAGTTGAGAACAATTCTCCTTTTCTGTGATTGAAATAGTTTCTCGAGTTCATTCGAGAAGCTCCAAGTAACAAAGAGGCGTTCGTGTGCTGACGAGAAGTCTCACAATATAGGCTTGTATGTCATGAGCTTCCCGCTGTGTGCGAAAAGTTTACGCCTTATTTTCAGTAATGGCTGCTCAGAATTTACTCACTTTAACATATGTCATAATTATTTTTAAGTTTTTACTAAGGTAAGAAATTTTTACTCTGAACAAATATGTTTCCAGAGCAGAAAGACTTTTTAAGGTCTATGTCTAAAATCATGATATTTAGCTTTTTTATTTTTTAACACATTTTGTAGCTGTAAAAAAGGTGACTCGAACGCAACAAACGGCATTTATTTAAACGGCAGACATTTTTAATTTACATAAAATGAAAAATTTTTTCGAAATGAAACAATAATTTTTTAAAATTTGTACATATAGATTACTGTTCACGTTAATTTTACTGATTTTGAGCTCATTTTATAGCTGTTAAACAAAACAAACCGTATATATTTGCCGACCTTAGTTTTATCGTAAGAAAGTTTCAAATTTATATAAAATGAACATTTTTCATAATTTTGTTACATGGATGTTTGTTTAAAGAAAATTTATTAATAGGATATTATTCGCGTTAAACTAGATAACAGTACGTCATGCAGCGCTTGATGGTATCCTCAGTACGAGAAATAGGCGATGGGAAAGCTGGTGATACACTATCACGCAAAAAATTAGCTTCTACTTCTTTTCATTTATTTGGCTCTCCTAAACAATCAAAAGTGCCACTTTTTCAAGCCTCCTTCAATTTTCCTTCAAATTTTTAGCCTCCACCTTCTCCTTCTATTTTCAAGCTACAAAATTGAGAGACATATCATTCGATCCGTAAAGAGATTATCTAGCAGCTCTAGAAGCCATTTATTTCTAATTTATTTCTCGTTTGAATTACACATTATAATATATACGAGTAGGGGGATGTTCGGGGTGAAAAAATAAAAATTCCTATAGCAAAAATATGGAAGCAAAATTATAAATAGGGCTTATAAAGTCGATGGATATTCTCTCGAAATGCTTTATTTTTAGTGATTTAGAAATGTATAAAAAAAGTTATATATTTCGGTCATTAGAAATGTATAACTCGGTCATTTAGTTAAGGATATAATTATGAGGAGCAACCCCCCATACTGGTTCTTAAATTCATGTTCGAGATCGTTAAAAAAACTACTTTTTTAAACTACTACTTTAAACTACTACTTTTTAAAAAACACGGTGTGAAGAAAAAAATGGGAGAAAATTTAATGCATCAATATTCATATTATGAGTAAATTTAGTTTCTTGGAAGCACTGGAAAATGTTATCAGCAACAAACAGGTAATAGCCTACGCAATATACACCAAACATTTAATTAGGTTCTAAATTTCCTGCCATGCATAAACCAGATGAACACTACATATAAACCGAACATGAAATAAAAATTAGACCGAAACATTTATTGACAAAAATTTCATAAGACGTTACAATAGCTAAAGCCTTGCATTGGACCATCCCTACAAATTCATTTCATGTCAAATAATCTTAAATGATTGTAAAAATATTTGCATTTAGTTGGAGTTCAACCTTGCTAGAGCAATAATAAATTCGAAATAAAAGACAATCAAAAGAATGGAACAAAAAGCTCGCTTGCTCCACGAAATGCTTCAGTCTGGCAAGAAAAATGACATCGCATCGCATTCATTGAACTTCACGCCATGCCAAGGCTCACGTGTGCACTTGAATGCATGAATGGGAAATAGAAAAGAGAAATGGTGTGACTTCCAATTGATGAACTTTAATGCCTACGCTTTCAGAGAAATAAATTAAAGGGAAGCATGTAAGGGAAATATTCTTTAATTATGTCACGAGCAGAAAAATAATAACTTGAATTTAAATAAAAATATATATAATATGATAAATGAATTCCTAACTACAACAACTTATAGAAGATAAAACCATGAATTTTTTTCTTTTTCCGTATTCATTGAATCGTTTTTCGTGTTTCCGTTATTCCATTTCAATTATTCTATTACACGGTACGAAATAAGAAAAAATGCACAAAATTGTAATATTTCATTTATTATTTTACTATATGGTCATTTATATTCATTGTATGAAGAAGGCATTAAATTGATCAAATGAAATTTTTATTGGTTGATGCAATTACAAAACGTTCATCGTAAAAACATCTTTAAATTTTGGAAAAAATGAAACAAAATAGTGAGAATTAGGATTTTAGAGGAATTGTTAAAATTATTAATGTAAATCCGAACCTAATTGACACTATTGTGTCACAATACCAATGAAAGCTCACGCAGTAATATATTAATTGTATATTTCTTCACATCCATGCGACAATTGCCGAATAATTTCAGCGGCTAAATAGTAAAGCCAATTCTAAGAAATTCCAAATCATTGAAATTTTAGAATTTTAGCAATAAGTTCAATTTTGTATGCCGTATAGACTTACACTTAACTTCCCAAAATAAATGGAAAAGATATTTGGTATTCAGCGCAGGTTTTGTGTTTTGTGCGTAAAATTTGTGCCTGATTTTGTGCGCAAGGAAATACACACCAGCAGCATGAATCTATACACGTTATTCAGCCTGTATTATATGTATTCAGTATATTAACCTATGTATTCAGTATGTTAACCTATGTTAACCCGAAGTATGTATTCAGCCTGTTAACCTAACCTTGAATCAGTTTAATGGACTCAAGCATTTTTTATTTTGGTTAATTGCCACTGAGACCTCGTATAAGAAACTGTCTTCGTGTCTCGGCAATCTTAGCCTAAATTAGCCCGCCTGTTCTCACCATTCCTCTTCGTAATTAGCTGAAGTAAATACTTCAAACCTTAGATTCTCATCGTAAACCTAATTAGATTAATTTTTTATTTTGCTGCTGTAATTGTAAAGCCAATTGATCAGGTAGCAATACAGCAGTTGCTAGTTATCAAAGAAATCGCTTAAAATGGAAACTATAACTTCATGCTTACTCGTTTTTCCCCAATATTATGCATGCATTAAACTCATAGTGCAGTGTAGGCCAATTCTCAGTATTATGTTTTCATACGTTAGGCACTTTCAATGAACATATCTTATCTCGAAGAGCACAAGATATAGCGTCCTGATAATGTCAATATACAGTTCATGTGCACAAGACAGCGTTCTGACGTCTCCAATACTGTTCATGTACGCTAGTTCCTCTTCTGACATCCTCAATATCTTCTTTAGACCAACTAATTCTCAATAAAATATGGTTCCCTTAGGTTCCCCCGGAAATAACTGTTAGAAATAAGGTTCCCCTTAGGATATTTTCATTGGAAACCTTAATTCTAACAGTTATTTCCAGAGGAACCAAGGGGAACCATATTTTATTGCACGTATTTCTACTGGAAGCATTTTTTTCTACCAACAAATTTTCAATAAAATATAGTTCCCCTAGGTTCCTCTGGAAATAACTGTTAGAAATAAGGTTCCCCTTAGAATATTTTCACTAGGAACCTTATTTCTAACAGTTATTTACAGTGTTATTTGTGAATAAATGTTCAGTGTGACTAAATGTTTTCTGTGACTATATGTTCTGTGTGGCTAAATATTTTAGGTGAATTAATGTTTCGCGTGACTATATATAAATGTTCTGTGTGACTATATGAGTTATGAACATTTCTGCGTGATAAGATGTCCGGCGTTACTGAATATTCTGCCTGACTTACTTATTTTCTATAACCTAATGTACAGTTTGGCTTGATGTCCTTCGCTAGTTCAACTTAATGCTCACGAATTAATATTCAGCGTGATCATATGTTCAAAATTCACCTGAGAGCTTATGAGATAAATAACTTATGGAGAAAGAAGACTCAGAGGAAGACGCCATGATTAATGAGACGAGGCCGTGTCACACAACAAGGCTAATCAGCGTCAGCCTCTGCACAAAAAGTCGCCAGAAAATAATAGTCGCCAGGCGGCTACTCTCGAATATTAGGAGCTGCGTGCGGCGTATCGATGACAACGTCCAGAAATTGGCTGGAAATTATAGTTGCCATCCTTATACTGCCCTTAGAAATTGCCAGGAAATTATAGTTGCCATCATAAGACTGCCCTTAGAAGCGTCAGGAAATGATAGATAGCATATGACTGCACGCAGGAAAGTGCCTGGCAATGATATTTGGCCTTAGATGCCTGTTTAGGAAACAGCCAGTAAATGATTAAATGAGAGTTGCCTCATCATACCCACGCTCAGGAAACCGCCAACATGACATATGGCATCCCATGACTGCTTGGAAGAAACTGCCTGGAAATAATGGTTGCCACGAGAAGAAAGCTCTTAGGAAACCGTCAGGAAATGATAGGTGCCATCACATGACCGCGCTCAGGAAACTGCCAGGAAATGATAGGTGCCACCAAATGACTGCGCTCATGAGGCTGCCAGGAAAGGATAGTTAATATCATATTGACCGCGCTAAGGAAACTGCCAGGAAATAATGGTTGCCATCGCATTGACCGCGCTAAGGAAACTGCCAGGAAATAATGGTTGCCATCGCATTGACCGCGCTAAGGAAACTGTCAGGAAATGCTGGTTGCCACCAGCAGGCCTGTTTAGAAATGTGCCAGGAAAAAATGGTCTGCCACCTAAAGGCCTTTCACGAATATTGGAGCTGAGCGTGGCGCTTCATCTGCTACGGGGTGAGCGACGCCTCGTCACTGATGATTAAAACGTTAAATATTCCTCTGATATCGCCAGTTTCGCGGACAAATTATTACTGCAAACTCAAGTACAAAATATAATCAAAATTCTTCACTCCATATTGTGAACAAAATCGTTTAACCTGTGAACGAAGCATACTCCTTAAAAATTAAACGAGAGCGCCTGGTCGAAACTAGAATGGGATACTCATGAAGCAGCAGCCACAATACTTCTTAAACTATTAAATAAGTGATCTATCACTCAGTAGAAAACATTTAAATTTAACTAAAATTATTTAGACATTTATTTATGTACATTTATATACCAGAGAAATATACAATAAATGAAGTAGCTGTATAAAATAGATCTGAGTACTGCATAATATCGCCGTGAATGGAAAGTTGTGTTGAATTAAGTACTCTCTAATAGCTTGGCCAAATTAATTCAAACAAGATATAGATGTTTGAACTCTGGAAGATACTTTTGATTGAATTACTGATTAGAGCAAAGAAAAATAGAGATCAAATTTGATCACTCGAGTTAACTCTTAATTCAGAAAATGGGTGAATTTGAAAATAATTTTGCGATGAGGCGCCACAATTTATCTCTTCAACTCAATAATGGGAAGAAACCTTACAAAATTTCTGGAAATCCGAAAAGTCTGTAATATAAATAGAATAAATGTTTAATTACTTTCTCTACAGACTTAAACAATTACAAGGAACCCAAATCCACGACGATGCTGATAATCGCTCGTTCACTCACGCCATTTACATTAATTTCCTTCACCTAAAGTAGCATACATTTAAAACCCAGGCCTTATTTCAGCTCAAGCACCGCACAGCTGATTGGGTCGTTCAAGGGAACTAATTTTTACAGTTAGGAACCGAGGAAAAAATGCGATATATCTATTAAACTTCCACAATTGTTAGAGATTCGACTTGATTCAGTGTCTTTATAATGAAATGCCCACATCATCGCAAGAAGACATAATGATTTTTGGTCTTCCATTTGTAGGACGTGGAAGTTATCTTACTTATTTATGGCCGTAAAATCAATCAACATATCATTTTGATCAAACTATTAATGCAGCTTCATTAGGAGCACGGAACTTTCAGGAGACAATTTCAGAGATGAAATTACGCGATTGATTGCTTTGCATGTTTGGTTTTATCATCAATTTCGTTTCAACCAGCAGCGCGCTGGGGATATGCAACAGCTTTCTAATATAAAAAGCTGGAGCTGGTAGCACAGATGGGTACGAACAAAAACTGTCCATGCCTCTGCCAAGCTGGAGATAGAAAGGAAAGCTTTTTATAACATTTAGTAGTGGGCATTCATCGACCGGAATAACTCGGTATGCTAATACTAATATAAGAGTATGCACGCGTTTTCGTCGTATATAGCAATTTATAGCATAATTTTCTGATCACTCGCTTGTTTACGTTTTTATTCGAGAATTAGAATCGACCAGACTACAGTACTTGGTTAAACAACCATAAAGTTTGATGCAAGACGTCACCGGTGGAGCAAAATTGAGTAAATTTTTCGGTAAATATAACGAACATGTTTACATCTGACAATCTGCTAAAAAGAAATTTCGATTTATAGCTTAAAATAAGTTAGACGCAAACAAACAGTTAGAGTAAGTAAATTTGGTGTGAATATATGCGTTTGCGTTAAAAAGCGCCAATTGTCAGTACAATAACTATTAATAGAAATGTGCTGCAAAAAATGTACTTTTCAAAAGCCGCAGACATTCCTGCTATAGTCATTTCTTATGCGCGAGGAGGCGAATTTTATATAAAACAAGTTATTTTTCAAGGTAAGTTTCGACTTAATATTGCTAGACCTAATAATTAAGGCTATTTGGTTACAAAATATTCATTTACGGATTAATGGCAATATTTAATGAACAGTAAAATATTTTCGTTAACAGATTGAAAAAAAAATTGATAACGGTAAACACTTTCACTCGCAGAAACTGACGTAATTGCCGTGTAGTGTTCAGAGAGAAAAATATATTATTTTTGTTTAATTTTTGTGCAAACTTTGTTCAGGACTCCCACGCCTGGAGCTGGACACTTTACCGTTCAGTTAAAATGTTAACTCTATGAACTTAAAGCCCTGGACAATTGTGATATTTGTGGGTACAAGGCAAGCGAGTCAATGCATCTTTAAAATACACAATTTTCGCGGCCAAGTGCTGATGAATTTAGTTGTCACTTATACTGATGGTCACATTAGTGGTCAGTGGCCAAGTGCATGAAAAGTTCTGGTACAATTCTCGGAAAAGCTGACAAACTTTACAAGCGCTGCAGATTCTCAGAATTGTCTAAAAACAATTATTATTAGATATTATCGACTATAATTAAGATTGTAAATTTGCAAAATATTCCAAACGTGCATGAATTCAATATCTTAATTAAACTGGTATATTTGATTTGCGTTGAGAATCATAGGCTCTTTGACCAATCAAAAAAGAATGACTTTATAACCCACCAATTTGAACATCCCGCGCTTGTTCCCTAGCCACAAATATCTGTAATTTTTGTCACAGTCTGTCACAGTTTTAGTCCACCTCGCTCACGTCTTAAAGAGGCGCAACGTTCATTTGGGCATGTCGGTCAGCGGCTATCAATGGTAGTGACTCAGTGAAGCTTCACGACAAGTCTGAACTAGCATCTATATCTTGCTTTTAATCTAAAAATAAGAATAATTTCATATATGCTAAAAATTTATTTCAGCTTAATTAATTTTGTTGTAATACTTTTTTGCCAGTTTAAACAACGGCAAGCGTGTATTCTAACGCTGGCACAAATAATCAATATTTTATCTAAGATTATCACTCCCAGGCACACTCGACTAGTGCATTTTTCGATTCAGTAATGGGCTGCCTCCTTATCACTAAGCTACTTAAAAAATACGTAGCAAATACCATTATACATTTTCTATGAAACCTGTTCGATAAACCTATTATGGATGCACTTATATCACTAGCATCATTGCGATTTCAGAGTGATCGACATTTAAATTGCTTACTTAACCTGTCATACGAATGTTAGCTGGACGCACGTATATTACGACCATTAAATATAGTGCGAACTGAGTAAACTATATTAAAAACTGCATGCCCAAATTATCAGACAAACCTCAGCTAAAGGCTCATGTCCTTGCAATAATTCAAATGGCCACCTCATCAAGCCAGGCAGAGACAATGATAAGGAAAAATAGTAGTCATTCTGGGTTGTTTCCTTATTCTTCTTGTAAAACTGTGGGACAAAATTCCGCACATCAGAACAAATGTAAATACAAACTGAAGATTTAGACCAAGTACAAACATACATATGGGTAATTAATAAACCAAAACCTCAGTATCGCACAACTCCTGGCTAAAATAAATATGAACTTGGCAACAGATACAAATCAATAGGAACTTTCGTAGAGGGTATGTGCCTTATTCTTGAAATTCTAAATTGTCAACGGGAATTCAAGCTTACTTGACTCTGCCAGAAGAAAGGAAACGATTTTACTTCACACTGGAGGACTATAAACTATATATATAACTACTGTAACATGAAAAAGACAATATGACAATTATAGCAAATTGACCTAAGGAGTAATTCAGCGGAAGCTCAACTCCTAGTTATATAAAAACTGTAATGAATGGCAGGTGGCTGCGACCCCGAATACAGCCCCGCGTCGCAAGGCTACAAACTAAAAGTATATGTTGCACGCGTACTGGACGCAACAGCTCATATATTACGACCATCAAATACAATCAATATCTAGTCAGTATATGATACTAAATATTGAAATATTGCTTAGCTAATCTTTCAGACAAAAGTTAGCTGGACGCACTTTTCTTACGACCATTAAATACAATAACTAGTGAGTAAATGATACTAAATATTGCATACCAACCTGCCAGACGAAAGTTAATTAGACGCACTTATATTACGACCATTAAATACAATAAATAGTCAGTAAATGATACTAAATATTGCATACTCAACCTGTCAAACGAAAATTAGCTGGACTCGCACATATTACGACCATTAAATACAATAACTAATCAGTAAATAATACTAAATATTGCATACCCAACCTGCCAGACGAAAGTTAGCTGGACTCGCGTATATTACGACCATTACAGCGGCCGCCGAGTAAATGACATTCAAGATTGCCGGCTGCCTCGGCTGTTGACGATGACCATTTTATGCTCGGTTTCCGGGCAGTCCTCGGAAATTATGGCTTCATGCACATTTATTGCATCTTATTTACTGCTGCTCTACATGCGCCTCATCCGCTGGCTCGGCGCATAAGTGAAAACGGCACATCACGGAGCAGAGATAGATTTTGATGAGAAGAGTTGGAAATATACAGGGACTGGGAATGGCGAAGAGCTGAAAAAAGGGGGATTGTAACGATCGATAGATGTGGAGTACAATAATCTTTGGTATTATGTGGAAAGGAAATAAAAGACTTAAAATGCTGTCAATCTTTTTCATTGACTGCAGACAGATTTGGTATCAACAAAATTTTAAGAAATTACATGGATAGCAGTTGTCATCATTATCATATGCTAGCGGATTATTTATGCATAAGAACCATGAACACAATTATAGTTTTTTTATTTCGCATTAAAGAAGTTACGGTATTGCAAAAAAAGTCCAATTCTCATGCCCTATTGACGTGCATGGAGCTATCGGAATTGTATTCAGCGATTTTTTGCCGGCGGGGATTGCGATCGAAGGAAAAATTGAAGTTGGATCCTAATTTTCAGGCGCCAACTTTTGTAAATCGAAATTCGGCAAGCCAGGTTTGACACCGGAAGGCATTGAATTTATTTACGCGTCGCATTTCTGAATCTGTTAAAATGATTTATGTTAGTTGTCAACTATGAAGACATGGTAATTGCTCGTACAGCATCCATCACTCACACTTATACGACACAATCTCGAACTGTCGATTCAATTGAACTGCTTTGCAATCCAACTAACGTCTAATTTTGAATTTATATGAAACGATTAGTTCCACTTCATAAATATTCAGGGAAAATTATTTTTTTTAATATTTTCAACTTCAGTACTAGAAGGTTGAAAGCAATTCTGTCGCCACACTTCACAGGAATTCATCTTCTAGCGCACTTCAACTTCAGTTTTACCTTTCGTTGGCAGCTTAAACAAAATAAATAAATTTTAATTGCCCGAGGATCCTATTCAGCTGAAATTCCTCTCACCTAAGATCCCTCTCACCTAAGGTCCCTCTCACCTAAGATCCCTCTCACCTAAGATCCCTCTCACCTAAGATCCCTCCCACCTAAGATCCCTCCCACCTAAGATCACCCTCACCTAAGATCACTCTCACCTAAGATCCCTCCCACCTAAGATCCCTCCCACCTAAGATCACCCTCACCTAAGATCACTCTCACCTAAGATCCCTCCCACCTAAGATCCCTCCCACCTAAGATCACCCTCACCTAAGATCACTCTCACCTAAGATCCCTGATTCTTGTAATCCCTCTCACAGGTCTATTCATAACCGTTCTCCTTACCCGTCTATCACGAACCGTCCCTCTCACCCGTCTATCACGAACCGTCCCTCTCACCCGTCTATCTCCAACCGTCACGCTCACCCGTCCATCACTAACCGTTCCTCTCACCCGTCTATCACTAACCGTCCCTCTCACCCGTCTATCACTAACCGTCCCTCTCACTCGTCTATCACGAACCATCCCTCTCACCCGTCTATCACTAACCGTCCCTCTCACCCGTCTATCACGAACCATCCAGCTCACCCGTCTATCACGAACCGTCCCTCTCACTCGTCTATCACGAACCATCCAGCTCACCCGTCTATCACTAACCGTCCCTCTCACTCGTCTATCACGAACCATCCCTCTCACCCGTCTATCACTAACCGTCCCTCTCACCCGTCTATCACGAACCATCCAGCTCACCCGTCTATCACTAACCGTCCCTCTCACTCGTCTATCACGAACCATCCCTCTCACCCGTCTATCACTAACCGTCCCTCTCACCCGTCTATCACGAACCATCCAGCTCACCCGTCTATCACGAACCGTCCCTCTCACTCGTCTATCACGAACCATCCAGCTCACCCGTCTATCACTAACCGTCCCTCTCACTCGTCTATCACGAACCATCCCTCTCACCCGTCTATCACTAACCGTCCCTCTCACCCGTCTATCACGAACCATCCAGCTCACCCGTCTATCACGAACCGTCCAGCTCACCCGTCCATCACTAACCGTCCCTCTCACCCGTCTATCACGAACCATCCAGCTCACCCGTCTATCACGAACCGTCCAGCTCACCCGTCTATTACAAACCGTCCCGCTCACCCGTCTAAATGCCTGTCTCGCACCGGCCATCCATCAGAGAAGCCATTCTTCTCACCGCCTGCCCTCTAAATGAAGAGCTGGAATGGATGCAACTCTTCTCCCACTCGTAAATTCTCAAGGCGTTCTTCTCAAATTTGGAGGACCGCTGGGGCGGATTGCCTGATCGTCCGTTGATTCTCGATTGAAGATTAATCGATTTCCTGACTTCATTTGTTCAAATTTCCCACTAACTACGAAGGGCCCGATTAAATGAGTGCCATTTGTCAAATCTAAACATAATTGTCGATAGCAGGTATAGTCTGCGGTTTCCCAATTTAAATGCCCTATGGTCTAATCACGTGCTACTCAAAAAATTCAATAATAGTTCTTAAGTATAAGGTTTGACGTTTGCTTATCATATATTTTCATTTTAAATCTATTTGTTTCAAAAAACATCAGGAAAAAGAATTAAATGCGCAAATTCTACTCGAATATTGCCCGAACAATTGTTAATGAATTCTGAGCACATTTAATACTGAGCACAGTAGATGAACTTAGCACATTTAACTTAAAAATCCGGGAACTTTTCCGTATAAATGTAAGATTATTTTAGGTGAGTTTAGTGTGGTATGTTGGAATATGGGGCGATAGTTTTGTAATGATGAAATACCGATCAAAATTTGGAATAATTACACAGAGTATGTTTTGAATGATGCATATGGGGTGTGTTTATGTAATATAATCTTGAATATTTTGTATATAACAAATGGGATATGATTATGTGGAATGATTGTGGTAACTTCAATGGCATGATCTACTTAAGGATGTTTTACATGGTATACATTTGTAAAATTTTAAATGGATCGAATGGAATAACAAAGAAAGAGGATGTTTTATACGGTACACATCTGTAATACTCGGTGTGAATTACATGAGGTACACATTGCATAGCACACAAATTGCTGGCTTTTTCTGGTGCTCATGGAACATACGAAACTAACTTCACTGTGTAATAAATTCAACAATAGTATAAATTTAGGAGAGTGTATAAAGTAGAGTAAATACAATTAGTATCAGTTTAAAGTAGAATCAGCTTAAATAGGGTCAATTTAAAGTAGAAAGATTTCAACCGGATATTTGAACTATCCAAGGTCGGTCTTCAATTGCATTGGAGCACAAATTTTTTCCAAAGAAAAAATAGAATTAAAACAGAGTCAACGACGCGCCTGAGAGCCAGGGTAATTTTCCCCACCTTTGTGCCGTCTGCAAAACTTTAATCGCGTGATCACTGGAATTAGTTGAACGAAATTATGCCGTCTGTTTTAAACAGGATAGAGAACTTGTTTGTTAGAAACGCTACTTATTTGAATAGACGGAATTTAATTTCTGTATGAACAGAACAAATAGTGTATGTTTCGTGGCCTTTCAACTTTTTGAAAGTGACTATCATTTAGAGAATTTTTTACAAGAAAATTCGTTTTTTTTGTACGAAGCAATACTGAAATACAGAACAGCTTAGCTTCAAATTAAAATATTGTAATCGACTTCAAACTGAAAATCTCAACAGTTTTCAGTATCATATTTGTCAGTACACTTTAGTTCAAAAATCTCACAATGGAATGATTCATCAACTTCTGTCCTAATCTCCCGGGGAAAAATGTTCATTTCATTAATTTACAGCGCCAAGGATGATTGACCATTTCTAACCAGTAATTTATTTTTGCGAGTATATTAAGTATTTCAGTTTCATGTAACTCACTTCATGCATATTCTCCAGGCCGATATTGGACCCATGATTGATTTATTGCCGAAGTTGATCGTCTCTGCCAGTCCAGACGAAACTTTCAGTTGCAATCTGCAAGCAAGCGAGCAGCGCTAAATTGACTGCGGCAGAAGGCTGTCCTTTTTAGATCCTGTGAGCTAAAATCTGCAATATTTTCACAGGTTGTCAGAGTTGGAATACGTAGGATTAAACTTCTGTTTCTCCAGCATATAAATTAGTTGAATATAGAGCGTAAATGAGTTGTTTGCTAATATTTTTTGCTTGTCATTATTATTTTTAAAAAAGACTCGCTCTTATTAAAAATTAGGCTAACTTTAAAACGGAACCATTATCATTACTTATATGCATTACTTTGAAGCTGATGCATACCGCTAACAAAATATTTTAGTATCACTTAATTCGTGTCTAGGCCTCGATATACAAATTAGAACCTAAAAGAGTTGACCTCTTTTGTCGGCAGTTGATTGATGGTCGATGAAACACACATAATTATAAATAGAGCGAGGCAAGCGGCTTTCGCTGGCACCGGTGATTGAATTTGTCGTCAGTTTCCTGATTTGCCGCCATAAAGGCTCGGCAGGGTTGAACTATAGGCATATATATGGGAGCAAACGCTGCATCATAAACTGCATACGGACTACGGACTGGCATCACGTGTTGCTAATGCATATAAATGCTGCACCGTCAAACGAAGAAATGTATTTTTTGTCCCCGAAGATATGTAGGAGGGTCCAAAAATGAAATTTATGTGACTGAAGAAAATTGTTGAATAAGTACTTATATCATTAGTCTGCTTATATCGCAAGTTCACAAGGAATTTAAAAGCAGAGAAAACGCCAAGAAAATTCACCATATCGATATTGAAAACGTTTCGGAGTCCAGCTCCATCATCAGTTCGACTAAACTAAAAATGAATAAAATTGATTTTATTCATTTTTAGTTTAGTCGAACTGATGATGGAGCTGGACTCCGAAACGTTTTCAATATCGATATGGTGAATTTTCTTGGCGTTTTCTTTGCTTTTAAATTCCTTGTGAAATTGTTGAATTATTTATCGAAGATAAGAGACATTTTGAGAGAGGTTTGCATTTTTTCCTTAACAAAAAATGTGCTTTGAATCAAATTTGTTGTTAAACATGATACGTTTTTATGAAGATAAATAAAATTACACGTATTAGGGTAGATTAATTTAACCGATTATACCAGCAAGTGACTGGAGAGAGGTTGTTTGGCTTACTTTTGGTTCGTTACTGGTAGCCATGATGCTTCCTAAGTGAGTAAATGTGGCAAAAATCCTCCGAAATATTTGACAAATGAATAAAATTACGATTACTTTCCATGAATTAAGTTCAAATTTCTTTCGAATCAGCTGCACTTAAGCAAAGAAATGAATAACTTTTCTATCAGTTTAACTTAACCAAGGCAAAAAATTCCTAAAACCACTAATAATAAATAAATAAATAGTCCATGAAGTTGAGAACTCGTGACCCGTGTATCGCATTGCTCTCGACGTCAACAGGAAAGGTTGTGTAATTGTCGACACGGACTTTAGGATTGGGGCTCTAGATGGGCGCCAAAACACCATTAGCGGCAGCCTGTCCAGGCATCAGACGGCTACTGTCAATCGCCGATTGCTCCTGTCACAGCTGATTGCTCTTGTCACTGTTGTTTCCTTCGAATTTACCGTCTAGATAACTCAAAAAAATTGAGAAATAATTTGTGAGGAAATTGTTGCTACGACAATAATTGTCATTTAGGCAGTTAAAAATTCAAAGATTTTTAATAAACTTTTTATCAAAATTTATTAAAAAAATATTTTCCCCGTTAAATTAAACAAATTTTCATCGTTAAATCACATTACAAACGGACCCATGTTGTGTAGGCGCGTCTTTCAATTAATTTCTTCAATACAATTAATCATTGGCATCTTGTAGAACTGTATTACCCAACAAATTTCTAATGAAAGGCTGACTATAAAAAGTATTTTGTCGAGCGCCACGCCATTTGTACATGTATTTTTGAAAGGGCGGAAAAACGTTCTTTATTCATAAAAACAGGCTTATTCGTACGAAAAATAAGAATTGTTTCTTACTCTTTCAGTAAAATGAAATTAGAACTTTTTGTGCGCCGGTTTGAAAAGGGGTTCAGGGAATTGCACCGGAGAGGCAAGGCGGCAAGTCCGCGTCCAGTCAGGAAACAACGCACGAATTATCGGCGACTTATCGTCGCTATCGGTATGGCCACCGATGAGCCGGCTAAAGATGTCTGACAAGGAACTCGCGTATCGCGTTTCGTTTGTTAACTGGCAAGCAACTGCGTTAGTTTGTTTGAATTCAAACGTAGCGTGTTGTACGAACAAACATTATTGCGTCAACCGTTCGTGGGTCTTAGGTTCATAGAGTCTGCCCCGCAGTAAATGATGAACTGAGTAAGGAAACTTTATTTTTTTAGCTAAGAGTGTAAGCTACAATATGCTTCACTTAACCTGACTAGAATAATTGTTATTTAATTCACTGTATAATTGTTATTTAATTCACTTAATAATTAATTCACTGAAACTTTCGTCTGGTCTTCTGTTTCTTTGTGCAGTTTTCATAGCATATCTCGCAGCTCGTAAAATTAAAACTAGTTATTGACATGTAAACATGAACGCGGTTTCTCAATCACAATATTTTCAGTAACTATTGAGTCTCTTTTCAATAATTTTAAGCCCCCTGTTGTGATGTTCATTCGTTGCGTTGCATATTATAGCCGTCACAATTCCTCATAACCATCTCGTACTTAGTTATTTTTCAGCCTGCTTTCGCAATGTAATTTTCATCATTCAGCTGAGCTGGGAATATTATGATAGAAAATGAACTAATTTGCCCTAACTTGGGTATGAGATACAAACTACTGCACTAGCCTCAAGTTATGCCCCGAATGCCTCCCATTTTTCTCGACGCTCTTCAGAATAAACGCTTCTTATTTGTGCGCTTTTAGCGCGAGTCCGTCCGAAGGGTTCGGTTGCCATCTTTTTTAGGTCGAGCCTTATTCCCTTTATTCCATTGCTTTGTTAGGGCTTTCGAGCGGCCTTATTTGCTGAGCAATTAACTGCGATGGATTTCATGTGTCTGCTCGCAATACCTCGCAACGATGCCGGAATCTCGCCGACATTCGTGGCTCCATCTTCAGCAGCCCTTTAACGAATAAAAATTCAGTCTGTTCACTCGAAATAAGTCATCACTTACAAATTTCCAATACTGAATGCTTAAAAGAAATAAATTTAGCTTATCACAAAATCTAGAAACGCAAGAGTATATATAATTTTTTATCATCAGTTTTCCGTAGCACGCAAGAATTTGAAATTATTTTTTTCTGCTTACTCCACCCAGTTTTCTGAAGTCTATGGCTTTACAAAACTTTTGTTGGCCGCTAATTGAACTGTTCCATCCTCAACATGAACCTATGAAAATTATATGATCTGGGTTGCAGCTGTACTGCAGCTCTGACAATAAGACAGGGTAAAGAAATAACGGCGCTGCGTTCGAATGCGTTTGTCATTTGTGGATAAAGAACTTTCGTTGAGATGAACACAATATGAGATACATATAATGAATGATCCATGCTCAAGTTTAGTGAGTTACTCATTGCCAGATCTGCTGCTTTTAGTGGAACTTCTAAGAAAAACGTGAGAAATGACGGAATAAACATTCGTCCAATGCCGAATGATCTGTTTTAGCAACGCTTATTTAATGATAACACAAAATCCATCAATAACGTCCAAGACGCAACATTTTCTTTCACAAATTTCGTTGATTTGAAGATTTATTTAATAAGAATCTTAAAAAATTATTGAAAATTACGCATGAATAAAATTGTAAATTCCCAATGAGTATCAGAACAACATTTTTGCGAATTACCGGATATGAAAAATAAATCAAACTACGAATGTAGTTTGTGTTAAATCAAATTATCATAGAATGTGTTGAAAATTCACGACATATTCACCATGATATCAAGGCCGTCCGTGCAAAAACTGCAATATTTAGCGTGGCTTTTGTAAGACACATTTCGTTCACAGTATTTTCTTTGAGATAACGAAACTTATTATCTTCCGCGGAAACCATTGCGTCGCTCGTTCCGCAAAATTGACAACTTCCTCTGAAAGTTGGAACCCGCACAGACGGAGATCTTTTATGGTGCACAGCGGCAGCAAACAAGCCGAGCTCGCGCAAAAATACCAAAATATATAATCTCAAAAATGAAGAATAAGTTCGTGTTTGTCGTGTCAGGTAAGCCCGAAAAGTAGACTTTAAAATTAAAGGGTGTCTCAGGATATTTTACGCTGACGGTGTAGAGGTTTGAAAGGAGTATTAAATGAAAAGAGTATTCTTGGATTCATGACTATATTTACATTTTATGATAAGCACCATTGTGAGAATATTATTGTAATTAGACTACATGAGATTATATAGGACTATTAAGTGAATATTATTATGAATATTATTAGATATGTAACATTTTCTGATATATCTATGACATTAGCATAATTTGATTATTTATTAACTGCGAGATGTTTTACGAAGCATAAACCGAAAATTATTAATAATTATTATGATCAAGTTTTACCGTCGTTTTTCAGATGAAAAGTATTCAGTCACCAATGTAAATGATGTTGCAATACATCAAATTTCCGCAGAGCGCAAGAAAATTCAGGCACTTTCCAACAAAATTGTGAAGATTGTAAGAAAAATGTCTGCATGCTCCAAAAATATGGCAGCCCCAGCAATATTTTGTGCGTAAAGTGGTTACCGTATCTACAGCCTACAGGCCACGTTGCCCGTAGAAAGCCTAATAAAATACGGACGCAGCCCCTACAAAATTCTGGACAATTCCCGACTCATGTTTTTCAAGTGCGAAATCGAGTCGTAAACCAAGTCATCTTGTCAGGTAATTCCTACTGAGAGCATTATTCGTTAAGTTTATTTTTATCGAAGGTCACAGCTATGAGTAGACTGCGGGAGAAATTCTACTGAACGATATTACATGAAATTTTCAGCAAATTTATTATCAATCTTGAGCCTCAAGCTGTATCATAACTGAGAAAATGTAACTCAGTGATCACTGCAGTGAGTGAGAGAGAGCTCATTTTCTAAAAATCGACAAAAACGCGAAGTCACCGACGGATGGACGGACGGACGGACAGACGGACGGACATGACGAGCACAATAGCTCCATTTTTCCATAAATGAGAAAATATGCTAAAAATAGGGTGCTTGATATTGATGCTTTTCGGAAATGATGCTTTAATTACTGTAAGCATACTACAAATTCTATTGCAATCTGTATCACCAGTTTAGAAATTACAATAATATTTTATATCAAAAAGTAAAATTAATTAATGCTGGGAAAGCGAAGGAACCACATGAAAAATATCAAACCATCTCTGCGCGAAGATGCCGGTTTGTATTGTATTTCAGATTCAGAATGTAATCTGAATTTGATATGACACAACTTCATACCCCCCATTACATTATTTATATGACAGAACTTCATACCACCAACACATATTTTGATATAACACCACTTCACACCTCAAAATATTTTTTGATATGACACCACTTCATACCTCAAAATATTTTTTATATGACACTACTTCATACCTCAAAATAATTTTTTAGTAGTTATACCCCATGAGAGAACAAGAAAATTATTAAATAATCACCATAGCACATAGTAGAACAAATTCAACATATTTTTTACGATTATTTCGAGCAGTTGCTGTGTGCGCACATCTAAATAATTATTACAAGGTCTACATGCTCGACATGGGTTACATTTCAATGGCTAACGAGGAATTTGTGGTTAAGAAATGTTAAGAAATGTTAAGAAATGTTAAGAAATGTTAAGAAATGTATTACAATGTGTTGAGGAAAATAATAGAGCACTTCAAGAAATAATACATCGCTGAGATTATGAATAAAGGTCTACGCTACATAATAGTGTTTTATGTATAATGTTTTCAATCCAGTGCTTGCTTTTTAAAAGATAAAAATTAATATTGGAAGACAGTTCATTTCATTTCGAAAGCTAACGGTAAAGAGGTAGATAGCTTCATGACACTATTTATAAAATTTATCACAAAATGTAATGAAAAAATAGGATGGGGCAGGTTTGTAAGCGCTTAAGTTTAGAAGGAATGGAAACGTTTATACTTAACTTTAAACTTAGGAGCGTTTAAGTTAAGAAAGAAACTTTAATCGTTTGAGTTTAGGAGGAAAGGGGAATGAAATTTATGTATATGTTCTACAATTTACCAATTTTATTTCGATTTGGTGAATGAGATTAAATTTTTTTCTCGCGTTTTGTTTGAATTCAATATGCTTCTTGTCAAATTATTCCTCGAAAATATACGTAAAATCTTTACGAAATTCAAGTATATGGACGACTGCTCCCTTTGGAATAAGAAATCAATACCCAGTCACTTCTGAATACAATAGTTCAGCGTTTAAGAAAACAACCCTACGTTTTGCTATTATTTGGCGGTATTTTCCTTTTTTCCGTAAAGGTATTCAGAAACATGGGGCCATACTTTCAAAACTCGCTAAGTGAACGTAAGCACTTATGCTATATTTTTTTTCAATGATAGGTGGATTTTGCTTGATAGGCCGTCAATGATTGGCAGATGAACTTACGATCTCTTAACTTTTTTTGAAAGTATAGGCCATGTAGTTTAAATGCCGCAGGTGTCGTTCGTACGTACGGGAACAAAATGCTGTGGCCACGTTCTCTCCAATTACTGAGCATTTCCGTAGGTAACCTGCTTAGAGACGGGATGTTCTGGAACAACGATTGAAGCTTGCTGGAAAGAGTTCCTCGATCGCACGTATGTGTCCCAGTTTTAGAACATTCACGACATCGTATGATTTGATGCTAAATTTCTTGCGTGACAAGCATTCTAGTTAATTCCTCATTCGTTTAAATTATTTGCAGAGTGTATAATATACTTTCTTTCGGTCTCTAAGTAGAGTTTTATAGAATATTGTGTTTTACTATTAAAATTTAAGGATATAAAAATCAAGAGTATCTAGAAATTATTTCCGGGATGAGCATCTTTTTTCCAGAAATTTGTAAATTTCCTGAAAAAAACGTTTTTTTTTTAATTATAATTACTTAGGACAAGCAAAAGTAATCGTCGCTTAACACACAGGAACATAATATAAATCGTTTTCTCTGGTACGCTCTTTCAGCTAACTGGTTGAGGAGTTAAATTTGAGTCAAACAGATTACTCCACACATTTTGTAGTGAGTAAGCAGTGGTTTTTATGAAGACGTCCAGCTTGACGTTGAAGGCTTCCACGATGTCGGGACGAACTGAAATGTAAATGTCGGATGCGAGGTAAGTGCTCTCTGAACGCCGCTCTCAAATTACGCTTTTGTAGATTCAAAATTGAGGAGCAAAATTTCTTGTTATGAATTTTTCTTTGTATATCCGAACAAGACAAAAAAAAACCGTCTTTCACTTGATGAGGTTCTAAACTGAAACCGCGAGTAGATGTATAAAAAAATTGTGAATATAAAAAAATAATAAAAATTATGAAATCGAGAGATTTTATCAAAATCTCCCAACAATTTCAGACAATATTCAGCATTATTTACAATATGATCCAGAGTTGTAGGTTGTATTAACAACAGTCATTGCCTCTCTTAATTGCTGATTTAATGCAATCGCTGTTACAAAAATGATTAATATTCAGCATCAATTTTATGCCTGTTAAAAGTAGTAATAAACCACAAATGTGTAATGTGACAAAGGTACAGGTGAGTCTAATTGTTGACCAAAAAATTTCTAACCGCCGACAATTTCGAAAAAATTGGCCTAACAAACCACAAAATCCTGCGACCCAGCAGCGATTGACGACCCTTAACGGAAAACGATGTTCCTTCAGATGAAAATTGTAACAAGCGTGGCGGTAGAATGAATGAAACAAGTGAATTTGTGAGGAAGTATCGCATATAAGAGTTCTAACTTCATATTTTATAATCTATGGAATTGTTGGTTATGAACAAAGTTCTACATTAAGATTAAGGAATTTTTTAATAAATGGTAACATTGGAGTTCGAAACGCTAATAGTATTTCGAAAGAGAAATAAAGCTTTTTAAAATTTTGTGCACACATTATAAGTAAGAAGGAAATGCTTTAGAAAATAAAGGGTCTAACAAAGATACCAATGATGGCAGCAGAAATCAAATTGACACGGGGGGTTCCATGAACTTGAACGCTTGCGGAAAAGTTGAATTTTTTGCGTTTAAAATTTGCTTGATAAGCAAACAAACTCATTGAAAAATAAAAGCTAAACAATATCATAATCTGGTGGTGAGCTGTTGGCCACATCTGCTCATGGGATATCCTAAGCCAGGTTACTTTAATTGCAGTTACAACTGCAACTGAATTGGAACTATACATTTTTTGAAGATGTATGGATAATTACGTATGAAAATCTTAAAAAAAATCGCAATTCACAATTATTTTATTTTCATTCAGTTCGAATCTTCACGCCATTCAATTAATTACTGATGAGAGATGTTCGAACTTAATTTTAAGCCGATATTTAAAAATCTAGGAATTTCAAAGCATTTCTCATTTTACAATCTAAGTATCTAAGTTACGATTATAAGCTGTAAAATTTTATTTCACGCACCAATAATTTATTGGTGATCCTATGCTTGAAATTTTCATTCTCTGGTAGCACAGTATTCACAAAGACAAGATCAAGTATCTTGTCTTGTCAAGTAAGATCTTCACCAAGTATCAAGCTCACGCAGAAACTTACATCATCTTCGTATTAGATCCCAGCATTTAATCGTTGGGTTATGCCGGGAAATGTAGCAGTCCAATTATTCAGGCTTCCACAATGTAAGGATTAAGTCGAAGCATCATCATCATTAACAGATAAAATGAAGATAAGAAAATTAGCTCCCAAGAATCAGGTGATAACGACTCTTTCAGGACTTCAATAGGAGCTACTTGTACAACCAGGTAAGGTGCGAGTTTAATTATTTTTATGACAACTTTCATTAATTTGTGGATCCTGGGAGTTAACTCATGAGAAGTGATTCCTTTAACCATGGCGTAGCTTATTGAAACGGATTAGGTGAAACTTTAATTTTACTACAGGCAAGTAGCACTCGTGGGTATAACACTCGTGGGTATAACACTCGTGGGTATAACACTCGTGGGTATAACACTCGTGGGTATAACACTCATGGGTATAACACTCGTGGGTACAGAGTGCGTCGGAGAAACTTACTTTAATGGAAGCTTGTATACAACTAAATTATTTCAGATCTCGGTATGACTCTATTTTGCATCTACGGTTCAACTCATTACCTTTTTTAAACAACCCTGTAAGAAAAAACATAACCCCCTAGAGCCGATACTGAAGGGAGTACAGTTCGTGCGGTTTTTCTATCTATTTTTGGTCGCGTTAGGCAATTAAAAAAAGTATGCCAAGCAAATGAAATCATGACACTCTAACTCCCAAACGCATTATCATGAACTTCAGTTGTGGCTCCTAATAATTGATGCTTCAACATCACACGTCCACATTTCTATTCCAGACTACCTTCATTTTTTTCGTTTGACGAAGCATAGAAATAAGTACTAAGAAATCGCTTAAGTTTCTACCGCGCACCTAGTGCATTTCTCGAGACATAAATTATCCCTTGCAATTGGACGCGTAGAAATGATCAAGTAAATTAAGCAGACAGGAAAGTTTTGAAACGAAATCCGAATGATCCTGCGAGCATTCCGAATCACACATCAAAATAACTTTTTTTTAAGTGAAACTTTCGAACGGAGCATGCGTTCAGCACCCTACCTCGAAATATCATCTTAACCTTAGAACTGACTTTGAAATAAAATCATTACTCTCTAGGAGTAAAAAGTGTAGAATCTAACCTAAACTTTTTTTTTCACAGCCTCCGTAGCTAACATTTTAAAAATGATTATCAGTGTTGGTAATTCCGTACTAGAATATTTCAGTAGATGTCTAAAATCTATTCATTTTCATTTAAGTTGGATTTCTGATTTAGTACAGGTATTTCGTGTCTGCTTGAAAGTTCCACTTAGGCTTACGACAAGCCTCTCAATGATTGGCTTTAACAAGTTGTCTGCAGAAGGGCGGCTAAAAGTGCGTGGACGATGCCCTGTGTAAAAAGTCTAGGGGTTGATCGCTTAACTTTTCATCGCCTCGAAGGATATTCACAGATTGGAGCTAGAGGCGGCTGAACTGGACTCATAGGGGGCACTGACAGAATATAAGGGAACGGTAGGAGCTAGCGCCAGTGAAATATTGATTGCTTGTAAGTGCCTACTGTGCGGCAATTATTTATAGAACTATAAAATATGTCGTATATTTTTGAAGAGAGCTTCTTCATTACCGAGCGTATATATCCTTACCTCGTCATCGTTGTTCCTTAAAAAATAATTTCAGGCGATGATATTTTTTAATTAAAAAATTTTGCAAATTTTTTAATTATATTTGTTATTTAAGTTTGTCATATTGGTCTTCTGCACATATTTTACAAATTTATTCATCTACCATTTTCCTGATCTTGCCCACATCACGGCAGAGCAATGCCACCCTCAACGGAAGAAACTCTTTCAGCTCAACATCCTCACTTTGACTTAGTGTTAACTGAAAAAAGATTTCAAATTCGAGATTGTACTCACATCATTAGCATCGCATTTTTCGTACTATATAAATCACAGCCCAAAATATTTATAATTCATGCGTAAATAATTTGTTGCGAATCTTAGACGGAATATTTCAGTTTCAACTTCACATTTTAATTTTCATGGTCATAAACATTTTCTGTTGGTATCACACTTACGCAAGGAATGATCTTCAACGTCCGCTTGAATCCCTGCATTATTTCGGGTCTGCCTCCTTCCGAATTTATTTTAGGCTTCCATGATGGCAGGATTCAACAGGAGCTGTACTGTAACCGAATAAGATGAAGACGAAGAAATTACGATCAGCCTTCAAGCATTCATTGATAGCGAGTCCGGCGCATCCCATCTTCCATCACGAGCTCAGCAGGAGCTATTGGCACCATCCGGTGATCGGCGAAGAGCTTCTAGCAGAGGAGACAACGATGTCATCGGACATGTGCAAGTTGCTGCCTTTGATAGCAATTATGGAACTGAGTGCGGTGTGAACGAGCTTTAAGATGCTTCAACTGATAGATACTCACGAAATGTGAACTACCCAGCGATGTCAACGCCAACTGATATTTCACCTTAAACAACCGTACGACGCAGTAGCGCTTTAGTAAGCCCTCAATTTTACTTTCCAGAACTGGCAGATATAATGCCATGCGATAACTTTTTTGGAAATTCACTAGATGCTTAGCCATACCACTGTGATGGTTTCACGTCTCAAGAGCTATCTCTAGCAGAAGAAGATCCATTTAGAATTCTAAGTGCCCACAGTATGGAGTTTCACGACGACGGAGTTGTTGTTGTAGATGATTCTGGACACGATTAATTTAGCTGGAATTCTTCCGAAATTAGCTCGCTGTATTTGCTTCCTCCGGGATTTTTGCCGCTTTCTCCCGTTTGGACATCCACCGACTCCCTTGACGAAACGAGCCAGTCTTCAAGTTCAGACGGTGCGCTTCCACGAGATATTTTGAGTTCGCTGATCGCGTTCAAACTTCGTGAAGGAGGTGAATTTGTTCGAAGCAAATGCGCAGTTTGCCTGGAAGACATGTTAGACCGCTGCAAAGTACTAAAGCTCACGTGCAATCACGTATTTCACGAAGGCTGTCTCTTGCCGTGGTTTGAGAGTAGGTCAACTTGCCCCACGTGCAGAAGCAAGGTGGAGATGCAGCGCAGTGCAGATCCTGGTCCTTCATTAGGGGAATAGTCACAAACTGAGGAGAATAATTAGATCGAAATAGAAAATACAAACGCTAACAACGAAATCCTCGCTCAATACCATAGACTCAAGAATGAAAATGAACAATTGTTTCCGCTCCAGTAAGCTCTGGTTCCAAACGAAGACAACAATTCGCACGAACAACTGATTTAGTCCGGAAAAAATACAAACGTCTCGGAGAATGCGGACTGCGATCTTGAAGATGAATTTCGAGGATCATGGAAGCGGAGACGATTAGATTGAAATGCTTGTTGATGTGTGAATCTGATACACACATAGTGTGGGGATGGATTTGAGCAAAATTTCTACTAATTCTGTGCACTTATCAATAAATCAGTATCGTTTCAATTTATCCAGTGAATCCGTCAAGCAGTTAATCAGTGGGGATATTCCACCAAGAAAAGAAGCGAATATTTTTTAGCTGTGAAGAAGTTTTAACTTTGTCCCCAAAGAAGCATCTTTGAAATATAACATCATGAAAGCTAAGAATTAAAAAAATCCATCGTAAATCAGCTGTACAAGCGTTATAAAATAATCAATATGCAGATGCAAGTATTGCATAAGGCGGTAATGAAGAGATGAATATTGCTAAATGTGACACCGAGGACAATGTTAATGAAGACGTAGGTGGCATTGCAAGGCCTTATTAATATTAGACGTTTGTATTAAGCCTGAACTTGTGGTCCCAACACAAGTTCTCCAGGCCTATGCAGCTCAGCCTTCGTGATGGTGGAAGTCGCGCTGCTGTCTCTTTGTGCGTACGAGAAGTTTCTAGATTGCACATTAGGCGTTGTTGATTTCATGTTGCTTTTTCTTTGTCAGCTCATATGTTCACAAAACTAAGATTCCATGTTTCTATGGTTTCTTGATATTTTTGTATCATTTATTAAAAATTAAGTGTGAAGTTCCAATCGTAGGATTTGTGAACATATTGAGCCATATCACATTGATGGGAGTTACATTTCCTGATTCCAAAGCCAATATGGAAATAAAAAATAAAACTTTATGTAAATAGATTTCGCAAATGTTTATTCTTTCATCATTGTGAATACAGACTATTCCAGTAACCTCGTTGTCGTTTCTTAACCCGTTACTCTTACTTGTTTCCTATTCACTTCAAAATATTCATGGAATGAAAATTGTTGTACGCTTCCAAATTTTTGAAAATTTTATGTATCTAAATAGAATTTTTTGACAATCGAAAGCTGACATCGATGTATTTTCTATACCTATAATGATGAAAACCCTTGAAGTATAGCTCCTATACCTGGAGTTATAAATATTTGCAGCTAACTTCGCTCATGCGAAGAACCACGTCTCATGAACAAAAAACCTGCCCCACGTCTTTTTAGCGCATTTTCTCATGTATGAAAAAAATGCACTATTGTGCTCGCCATGTCTGTCTGTCCGTCCATCTGTCCGTCCGTCTGTCCGTCTGTCTGTCCGTCTGTCTGTCTGTCCGTCCATGACTTCATGTTTTCGTCGACGAGAAAATGCGCTCTCTGTCACTCACTGCAGTGAGTACCGAGTTATATTTTTTCATTTTACTACCAATGAAATTCTTGAATTGAATCATCGAATTTTGCCAAAAATTCGCTTTAATCACAACATCAACATCACGCGGACTTTCCTCTACCAATAGATTGTGATAGATTTAATGCATCATCATCATACACTTTGGACCGCAAGATTTAATATTTTCTCTTAATAATAAATATCATTTATGAATATAATAAAACAAAAGTTCTACTAATGCCCCTTCAGTTAGTGAAAGGTTCTGAATATATTGCACCCCTGAGTCTTTTTGCTTCGATTATGAGGTGTACAAAAAAATCAACTTCTATTCTCTATTTCATCCAGGATTTCAATTACGGCGGCCCAGCTTCGTCCACGAAAACAAAGAAATTTCAGAATGTATCATCAATTAATCTAAAGTTTTGGCTCGTCGGTTATACTGACAGATAAACCTATTGACAAATAAACATTATTGTAGAAACGTGACGAGTTCAATTGCATGGAGTGAAAGTGTGGAGTGAAAGTAATGGGGCGAAAACGCTAGAAATAATCCGCACTACTCGTATATCAAATTGATTATTCCGTCCACAGTTCAACAAAAACACACACATGAACAAGTTGGAAGTAACCCTAAATTAAAAAATTAGTATCACGTTTTTGTCCCTGGAATTCAAAGCCGGGTTTCATCCAATGGAGTTAGAAGTATTCCGCAGAAACGAACTCTGTAAATTGAATATTAATTTCTATGACCCGATTTTTCATACGAGTATCTCATTGTATCACTAGACTGTTACCCACCTTTAAATTTTTTGCTACGAACCTGCAATGTGAGACGGAGATTAAGATGTCATCAGGGAAAACACATAAAATAGAATTAAGGGCAAACTCAGACAAGTAGTAATAATAAAGGCTTAGAAAAGAAGTCGATTTTTCTTCATCCGGTTAGAATATTCTTTAAGTCTGGTAGCAAAACCGATTAAACTAAGTTGGTCTTGCATAAGTATGAGACATGCTGAAAAATAAATTAGTGCAAGAAAAAATAATTACAGAATCAATGAAAAAATAATTAGCAACGTACGGATGGCTTCTTATATGTAACATTCAACCCGGAGCAAAATAATATCCTAGTTTCCGCCTCGAAATCTTGAGGTTAAGCAAAAATTTCACGCGTCATTATCTATGAAAACCAATGTAGAACAAGACTTTTTGTTGTGTGAACAATCATTTTCAACTATTAAATGCCGTCTTAATACATATTTTTGGCGGTAATAATTCTTAATGGGCCGAATATCCGCTCTCAAAAATTTATTTTATAAGTCCTGTAGCCCTTAAATTTGTTTATTCCACGATATCACGTACTCATTTTATTTGTTTGTAAATACCGTGGTCGAATTATATGACTTGTATTGACCCATGAATGACAAGGATGCCGGAGCCATATTAAGGTCAAAAGAACAAATTTTTATTCAACATGACATGCGGCTATATATTCCCAAATTTTTTTAAAACTCTTCAAGCAATATTTCATAATAATACGGGGCAAACTTTGTTCCTGAATTTAGTTTGGTACAGCATACAAAAGAAACTCAGTAGCTTCACGGTTGTAATTTCGATCATTAGTCAAACGGGCAACACGTACTAATTTATAAATTTGAATCAGTATTTTGGAAGCAAAATTCTTCCAACTAAAGGCATGAATGACAAGCAGAAGGATGAAGTTCAGAGGAAGGGAGAGTTACGACCAGAGGATTGAGGAGACGCGAGGGCTCAATGTCTGGGTGGGAGGAATGCTAGGCTCTATCGCAGGAGGGATGATGACATTTAGGAATGGAAAGCTATCGCTTGAGAAGAGGGATGGTGCTTAGGAATGCTAAGCTCTATCGCAGGAGGGATGATGACATTTGGGAATGGAAAGCTGTCGCGTGAGAAGAGGGAAGGCGCTTAGGAATGCTAAGCTTTATCGCAGGAGGGATGATGACATTTAGGAATGAAAAGCTATCGCTTGAGAAGAGGGATGGTGCTTAGGAATGCTAAGCTCTATCGCAGGAGGGATGATGACATTTAGGAATGGAAAGCTGTCGCGTAACGAAAGGGATGGCGCTTGGAAATGCTAAGCTCTATCGCAGGAGGAATGATGGCGTTTTTTAATTCAAAGCTAACGAGTGTGAAGAGGAATGGTGCTTAGGAATGGTTAGCTTTATGGCAGGAGGAGTGGTTGCGCTTTGGAGTGCAAAATATTCGTATGATAAATTAGTGGCTAAGCTATAAATTTCGTCCCATTTACCCTTGCATGTGGCCAAGAAATGAAATTTTATTACGTGAGTCCTGCTAGTAGAGCCTGACTATTGTTGTTTTAACATTCGTGGTTATTGAACTCTTGGTGCGGTACCGAATGAATCAGAGAAACTCACTTTGATGCAAACTAAATTATTATAGCAGAACTCAGAATGACTCTATTTCAGTTCTATAGATCAGCTCATCAATTTTTTCATGCAGGAAAATTTTGAAAAAGACCGAATAATAAGCAATTGCCAAGAGACGAATCTTATTACAACTCCTATACCTAACAAATAAGCTTTTTCATCATAACAATTGGTATGACTCGACGACGAACGCTACAGTCAGTGAATTATAATGACTGCCAGTGAATTATAATGACTGCCAGTGAATTATAATGACTGCCAGTGAATTATAATGACTGTCAGTGAATTATAATGACTGTCAGTGGCGGGAGTAACACAATTACGGCCTCCACCTCCTCGGTCGCCTCGCCATCCAGCTCCCTATTTTCACTTCTGTTCGTATGGTGAATTAAGTAAGTAGAAAAATGTAAGTTTGCACAATGTTTCCTAAATAACACTCGAAGTGAAGAGTTTCCCTCAGTAAAGTCGCAATTAGATGTAAGGAAATGAATAAGTAAATTGAATAGACAGGAAAATTTTGCGAACGAAAATCGAATAATACTGCTGGGAAACTCCCATTGAAGAGGAGTAGAACGGAAACAATATTTTATTTGAGCTTTAATTGCTCCTCCTACTTCTTAGACCTGTAGAGGATACAAGTTTTATTACAAATAAATAAAGATATCTTATTAGCTATTACAATAAGACAGTTTGCTAACAATCGCATTTTAACAAGTGGAAATAATGGAACTCACCTCAGATGAGGTCTATACAGAATTTATCGGGGAATTTTCCTATCAATAAACAGAATCTGTAACAAAAAGAATAAATAACTATCAGAATAATTAACTGCACAAACAACATTGAAAGACTGCTACGCTACTACTAGGAGGCGGCCTTACGTCCGACCCCGGTGACGACTGGTCTTACAATCTCGGTCTAGATAGCGGTTCTCTGATTTCAAGTGTGATGCAGTGTTGCCTGTTGCCAGTGTTGCCACTTGGGCACCACACCATCATGTTCTTTTATGAATACTTCTTTTGGTGAAGCAAAACTTATGAACATGTCTCAATATCCTGTTTAGAAATATTACCTCAACTTCGTGGTTGTTGTGTTGATTAAATCATTACACTATACATTTTTGTAACTAAGCTAAATTTGTTGTCTTTGTCCCGCCTCCATACATTTGATCGAAAAAAGGTTCATCTGTATATGTAATTCCCTTTTACAGACGTTCAGTATTTGGTTAACACGGTCCAAATTCATGCTATTTCTTTAAAATTTGATTTATAATTTAGTATTTCTTGTTTAACTGGAAGTCCGACTAACGCTTGCGACGAGCCTCTTGATGGCTTGCGACGAGCCTCAAGAGGCTTGCGACGAGCCTCTTGATGATCGAACTTCACAAGTTGCCAGCAGGACGCGGCAAAAATCGTGCGGTAATGTTGACTGGTGTCAAAAGTCTACGGGATGAACGCTTAACTTCCATCACCTCGAAAATATCCACAGATTAGAACCAAAGGCGGCTGACCTAAAACTCCTAATTAATATTAGATGACGGAGAGTACTGGCGCTATTTAAAAATTAGGAGAATCAAGTGCCGACTAAACGACTACTAATTAGAGAATAATAAAAAATGTTTGAGATTTCTAATGAAAGTTTTCTCATTATTAAGCGTTCATCTACTAGCCTCACTTTCTTCGGTCGATAGACATTGAGAGGAATTTACAGGCAGTCCGACAGAGTTTTTTTTAATTCAAAATCTCTATACGCATTTCAGAATATTATTTGTTGTTTAGTAATATAGTCAGTCATAGTCATTTAGTCATTTTCTAGTCATATCAGTCTCCAGAAGATTTTTACAAATTTATATCTTTATTAGTATTTAGCAACAGCGCACGTCTGTATCTTACGAGAAATCTCGGCACAGGTCGCCGTACATCCTGTTCGATTTGGCGTCAATTCCACAGCCTCTGTGTGCAAGTTTGCATTCAGAATTGCACAGCGACAACACGCAAGGAGGAATTTCAACGTGCTAGTTCTCAGGAGAGAACTAAAACGGATTACATATTGGGATTTTTTTGTCCAATTTCCGAAGAATTTTCTCGGCCTTAACGATGGGGCAGGGTAATTATTGGTACTTTCTGATCAAGATTTCCTACGCTTAAATTCCAAGTGCAGAGCTTCCCTCTTTGAGAATATTTGTCTTTCTGATCCTTGCTTTCGGATGTAACCTTATGTGTACAGACCGGACCCCTTATTTCGAAAAATGCGTCGACGATGCTCGCATGAAGATATTCTATTGTTCTAACTCATTACCAGAATGCCAGTAGCGGGAACAAATAGATGATGTTTCACCCTCTTTGCCGCATCCTCATCCCAGCTGACAATCTTTTTGCCGTTTGACGAAGTACAGATAATTAATAATATTAACTTAAATTACTACCCAGCTACTAGGGTAGCTCTCGAATCATAAATTATCCCCAGCAATTGGACGTGTAGAAATAACTAAGTAAGTTGAGTAGACAATAAAATTTTGAACTAAATTCCAATGACCTTGCCAGCATTCCGGATCATATAACATAATATTTTGTTAAAGGGTGAAATTTTCGAACGAAGATTACGCTAAGCACCCAATCTAGAAATATCAACTTAAACTTAGGCTTGACTTTTAAATAAAATTATTACACTTCACGTTTATGAAGTTTAGAATCTAAGCTGAACTCGTTGTTTTTCCAAGCTTCCATAGCCTTATTAATAAAAATGTTCATCAGTGTTGGCAATTCCTGCTTTGAAAATTCCAGAAAATGTTTAAAATATTTCAGTTTCATGCAATTTATTTAAAATGGGATTTGTAACTCAGTATTTCGTGTCCACCTGAAAGTTCGACTAAGGCTTGCGACGAGCCTCTTGATGGTCGAACTTCACCAGTTGCCTGCAAGAGGCGGCAAAAACTAGCTGATGATGCGAAGTGCAAAAAGTCTACGGGATAAACGCTCAACTTTTCATTGCCTCGAAGCTTATGGAGCCTAGGACGGCAGACGTGGACTGCTTGAGGGTACTTGATGAATGTAACGAAACTGTGAGAGCTAATGCCAGTTAAATATCGAGGATGTTTAAGTGCAAGAATTAAGAATGAACAAAAATGTTGGAATTATTTCAAATTACCAAGCGTTTATCTCCTCACTTAATTTCCGTCAGTCGATAGATATTAATTCTGTACTACGTATTTTTTTAATTTATAATTTTCACATAAGCTTTATTATTCTATTACATTATGCAAGCTATTTGAATTGATAATAATACAAGCCATATTATTATTAAACATATATTACTACTTTTAGTCATATTAGTCTTTTATACATATCTAAAAATTTGAATAATTGGACAGATGCTGTACATTAGTACGAGTTTCGTTGGAAACCTGAGGATACTTCTTATTAACAATTTTCTTATTGATTTTCGAAATACAGCAAATTAGGTTTCTGGTAGGATTTAAAATTTCAAGTTTGAGGTCTCCAAGAAAATTTTTTTCACTCATGAATTCGGACAAAACCGTTCTTTACCTCTCCTGGATATACTCGTGCAAGTTAAGGATAATTAGTTTGTTACTAAAGTTTACCGGAAGCCTACAGACGTTGGAAAAAACTTAACAAAGAAAGCGAGTGGCCACAGTGTTACAAAACGAGCATAAATACGCGCCCTCATACATCGATCGTTCATAACCTAGCTGTTCATCCGCCAATGACTTGAAAACTGAACTCCGGACCTGCAAGAAAACTTTGGTAAACAACAGATATGCGAACAAATCAATTGACTCTGAAATTTCCAATAATCGAGCGCGTCATAAGCGACGTAACAATGAACCAACACCTAACGGAACGTCATGACTATTTATCACCAAAATCAGATCAGCATAAGCTATAACACAGTTCAACGAGTCCTTTATTCAATTGTGCAAAGTAACATCAGAAGCACAACAGCAACTGACCGAATTTTTCTGCTATAAAGAAGGTTGTAAACTTCTCCAGCATGTGAATTAGATCAGTCAATGTACATAGTACGACATTAAGCAGTCGCCTCTCATATCGCGTACAATCTGGGGGCCAAACAAAGCATATGAGAGAAGCTCTCAGCGACACCATCACTGCGCCATGTTGGAGACCTGCACCAGCATCATGCGGTGCCCCGACGCCTGCACCAGCATCATCATGCGGTGCCCCGACGCCTGCACCAGCATCATCATGCGGTGCCCCGACGCCTGCACCAGCATCATGCGGTGCCCCGACGCCTGCACCAGCATCATGCGGTGCCCCGACGCCTGCACCAGCATCATCATGCGGTGCCCCGACGCCTGCACCAGCATCATGCGATGCCCCGACACAATATACAAGACTGGCGAAAGCAGAGACCCTAATCATCAAGGATAAGTCTCCATTGATCTATTTGCAATCCGCCGGATTTGTCAGGACGTTTGAATTGCTCTTCATGTTCTGAATTTTCGTTTGTTTCAACAATGCCCTTTGTTTCTACTAATTTCATCCCCAAATTTATATTTGAAGTGTTGCAAAACTCTTGACCTGCTTGATAATGAAAGTTTAATTTTCGAATCGTCGTAAAATTAGAATAAAATGCTCTTTTGAAACGTTACATTTGAACTTTCAAATCCTACCACAAGCCTGATTTACTAAATTGAGAAAATCCATAAGAAAACTCATAATAATAAATACTCTCTGGCCTTCAACTAAAATTGCATTAACTTACAAATTTCTTCATCTATGTTCTTCCAAAACCTTGCTTACATTAGTTCAAAGGGAAGGCTACCATCACTAAAACAACTGAAACGTATCTTCGAGCTCTCTTTGCTTTGCTGCTTTGTGTTATATGATCTTGCCTCAAAAAATATTTTTTTTTGAAACATTCATCGCATTATTTCATGTTTACGAGTCACAGTTCAGAACGACTAAATTCCAAGCATCCATATTTTGTTGTAAATCCTAGGCAGAATATTTCAGTTTCTGGTTAGCGTTTCAGTTACAAATTGTCTTGTCAGTACCTGTTGGTATCATACTTACGCTAGGAATAAACTTCAATGCCCACTTGGGTTCCAGCTTTATTTCGGGTCCGCCTCCTTCCCAAACTTATTTCAGACTTTCATGATGGCAGGATTCAATCGGAGCTTCACTATAAGAGGATAAGATTAAGACGAAGAAATTACGATCAGCTTTCAAGCATTCCTTGATAGTGAGCCTGATCATCCATCACGAGTTCAGCAGGAGCTTTCGGCACCATACAGTTACTAGCAAGGAGCTTCTGACAGAGCAGTCGTCGATTTTATCGAACATCAACAAAATACTCACTTTGATACCTATTATGGAATTGAGTACGATGTGAACGAGCTTTAAGATTCTTCATGGGAGAGATACTTGAGAAATGTGAACTACCCAGCGGTGTCAATGCCGTCAACTGATATTTCGCCTCAAACAACCGTACGACGTAGTAGCGCTTTAGTAAACCCTGAATTTCATTTTCCCGAGCTGGTAGAAATAATGCTATGCGATAACTTTTTTGAAAATTCACTAGATGCTCAGCCATACCACCGAGCTGCTTTCAGGCCTCAAGAACTTTTTCCAGTAGAAGAAGATCCGTTGAGAATTCAAAGTGCCCACAATATGGAATTTCATTACGACGTAGTTGATGTTCTAGATGATTTAGTAGACGATTTAGTAGAATACATTTTCTGGGGTTCCTCCGAAATTAGCCCGCCGAATTTGCTTCTTCCTGAAATTTTGATAGTATCTTCCATTTGGCAATCCACCGACTTTGTTGGCGAAACGAGCCAGACTTCAAGTTCTGACGGTGCGCTTCCACGAGATATTTTGAGTTCGCTGATCGCGTTTAAACTTCGTGAAGGAGGTGAATTTGTTGGAAGCAAATGCGCAGTTTGCCTGGAAGACATGTTGGACCACTGCAAAGTACTAAAGCTCACGTGCAATCACGTATTTCACGAAGGCTGTCTCTTGCCGTGGTTTGAGAGTAGGTCAACTTGCCCCATGTGCAGAAGCAAGGTGGAGATGCAGCGCAGTGGAGATCCTGGTACTTCATTACAGGAATTGCCACAAACTGAGGAGATGAATGAAGAGGAAATCGAGAATCCAGACGCTGGGAACGAAATCGACATGCATTGCCGTAGACTTATGACTGAAAGTGAACAATTGATTCCGCTCCAGGAAACTTTAGTTCGAAACGAAGAGGATGAGTTGCAAGAACCACTGATTGAATCCGAAGAGAACACAAATGCCTCGGGTAATGTGGACTGCGATCTTGAAGACGAATTTCGAGTGTCTTAGTAGTGGAAGCGGACATAGTGAAATGCGCAGATGATGTGTGAATCTGATACACCCTTAGTGTGAATACGAGTTTGAGCGAAATTTCTACTAATTCAGTAGACTTGGAAAAAATTTAGTATCGTGTCAGTTAATCCAGTGAATCCGTGAAACAGTCAATCAATGGGGATATTCCGCCTAGAAATTGAAACGAATATTTTGTAGCTGATATTATAAATATCCATGAAATTCAACTCCATTTAATTTATGAATTAAAAATTCCATCGTAATCCAGAGAGAGATAGCAGCGTTAAATAATCAAATGCAGGTGTAATAAGTTGAGGCGGTAATTAAGAGATGAATGCAGCTAATTGTGACAGCGAGGAAAATGTTAATGAAGACGTAGGTGGCATTGCGTGGCCTCATTAATATTAATCAATGTTAATGTACCTTATTATTATTAGCAGCGGTTGTATATTAAGCCTGAACTTGGGGTCCCAACACAAGTTCTTCAGGCCTATGCAGATTAGCCTACGTGATGGTGGAGGTCGTGCTGCTGTCTCTTTGTGCGTACGAGAAGTTTCTAAATTGAACCTTCAAGGTTGCTTATTGTGTTTTACTTATCGTTTGTCAGTTCACATATTACAAAATTAAAATTTTGTGTATTTTGTATGTCCGATTGCAATTTTTCATCATTTACACAGATTTAGGTGAAAAGTTTCTACTGTAGGATTTATGTGGTCTTGGATAGAGGAATCAATAACTGTAGGATTTGTGAATTTTTTTTGAGGAATATTATGTTGCTAGGAATTACATTTATGATTATGAAGATTATGGATCAAACTTTATTTGAATTTGCTTAACAAATGTTTACTCCTTTATCATTGTACATACAGAATATTTCAGCGACCTCGATGATGTTTCTCGACCCGTTTCACGAACTAGCTTCTGATTTACTTCAAAATCTTCGTGAAATTAAAATCATTATATATTATCATTTTTTGGACATTTGAGTTATTTAAATCAATTATTATTTGTTTGGCAATGGTAGGTTGAAATTAATGGGTATTATATTTGTAGAAAAATGAAAGCCAATGAATTTTTTTACCTTTTGTTACAAATTTTGCGACTCTGCTCCATAAAGTCATGAAATTAAAACCTGAAGCATCATATTTTTTATTTATCCTCAGTAAAAGGCTTGAACTGAATCCTCAAATTCGGTCACCATTGCGTTATGATCAAAACATCGACGTCAAGTGAGTGTTCCTCTACCAATGGATATTGATTGCTTTTAATGATCATCATCACTTTTAATCCCATGACTGCATATTTCCTCAGAATAATCAGCAGCAAATTATCTAGCAATACAACTTCACTCACGATGAAGATAGCACTCATGAGTCTTTCAGGCTTGAACGAAAGATTTATTATATTATTATAATATATTTTTATAGTATTAAGCTGCATTCTGGGCTTCAATTACGGTGTTATTATATCAAATTATCACTTAAAATAATAACAGTAAACAGTTTATCAAAAAAATAATTCGTTCTTCCGTTTAAGAAAACACACACATGAACAAATTGGAAGTAACTTCAAATTCATGAATTATGGATCACGTCCTTGTCCCGGAATTTCTTGGACCGATTCCATCCAAAAGAATTTAGGTATTCCGCAGAAACGGAGGCGGCGAATTAAATATTATAAATATATGCAGTACACAGGAGATCCTGGTACTTTATAAGAGTAATTGTCACAAACTGAGAATAATATTGAAGGCGAAATAGAAAATACCGATCGACGGTAGGATCGAAATCCGCGTGCAATACTATAGACTCACGAGTGAAAATGAACAATTTTTCCGCTCTTCTTCTTCTTTAATCAAAGTTTATGGGAGCCTCTGAAGACTAGTTCAATGCGGCCCCATGACAGAATAGTTTAATTAAGGAATTTAAGGAACTTTATTTTCAGCTACGAATTTAGGTGTTCTGAAGAGTTGTTTGTCGACGGCTGAATGACTACAGAATGGGGCCGCCAAAGTGGAGACCACACCAGGGTGGAGAGTCACCCCGGTGTGGTCTCACCTCGGTGGACACCTGGAGGGTCCCACTCCAGGACAGAGGGTCCCACTCCAGGGCAGAGAGTCCCACACCAGGGCAGAGAGTCCCACACAAGGGCAGAGAGTCCCACTCCAGGGCAGAGAGTCCCACTCCAGGGCAGAGAGTCCCTGCACTAACCACTCACCTGGGGGCACTAACCACTCTCCTGGGGGCACTCACCACACATGGGGCTATCTTAGCATTTTTGTAATGTAACGGTTCTACACAGTACACCTGGCGAAGCCAGTCAGGATTAGGCGACGCACAAAAACTTATTCCCGAGTCATCCCAGCTGAACAGCATTTAGTAGTAGGATGCAGGGAGCATTGAAAGGTATTCATCTATGGTCAGTAGCTCCTTCGCCGGCTCAATGCCTCGGAGCAAGTCAGCACTACACAACATTCATGGGCATTTCAATATTCGAGAACGATGACGTAGCAACCGGCCGAAGCCGGCTTCCGTCACGGGAGTTCAGCACAGCACACCTTTTTCTTCGGCGGTCAGAACAGAACTCATTTGTTTCCGCTCCAGTAAACTTTAGTTCCGAACGTAGACTATAATTCGCACGAACCACTGATTGAATGCTGAGAAAATACAGATGTCTCGGAGAATGTGGACTGCGATCTTGAAGACGAATTTCGAGTATCATGGGAGCGGAAACGATTAGATTGAAATGCTTGTTGATGTGTGAATCTGATGCAAGCTTATAGTGTGAATATATATATATATATAATTATAATTTATATAATTATAATTTATATAATTATAATTTATATATTATATAATTTATATATAATATATATAAATTTTGTACAATTTTCGATTATTTTAGTGGACTGTGTATCAAATCAGTATCGTTTCAGTCAATCCAGTGAATCTGCCTACAGTTAAGCAATTTTGCTCTGAAAGAAAAATAGATATTTCGTATCCGCGAATAAATATTGAATTAGCCCACATAGAAATATTCGTAAAATTCAACTCCATGAAATTGAAGAATCGAATAATCCAGCGTTAATCTGAAGTAGGATATAATCTAAATGTAGATGCAAAAGCTCAGGATGTAATGAAGAGATGAATCCAGCTAAATGTGTCAGTAAGGACAATGTAAATGAAGACGAGGTGTCATTACGTGGTATTATTAAAATGAAGCAGCGTTTGTATTAAGTCTAAACTTGGGGTCCTAACACAAGCTCTCTAAGCCTATGCAGATCAGCCTACGTGATGGAGGAGGTCGCGTTGCCGTCTCATTGTGCGCGCGAGAAATTTCGAAATAGAACCTCAGTCGTTGCTGATTTTATTCTATTTCAGGCTTGTCTGTTCATGTTTGCTAAACTAAAATTCAATGTATTGCGGTTTCTTAATTTTTTGTGTCATTTACAAAGACTTAGGAGTAAAGTTCCAATTTTATGTATTACGAACATTATTGAGCAATATTTAGTTACTGAGAATTACAGTTCCTGATTCTGAAGCCAATATGAAGATTATGGATAAAATTTTATGTAAATTTGCTTAACAACTTTTCACTCTTTTATCATTGTACATACAGAATATTTCAGTAACCTCGATGATGTTTCTCGACCCGTTTCACAAACTAGTTTCTAATAAAGTTTAAAAATTTCTTGGAATGAAAATCGTTTTATTTAATGGTCATAGGAGTTGAAACAATCGGAGGCCGAAATCTATATGAATTCTACATCTATAATAGTGAAAATCCTAGGCGCTCCGTACCTGTGGTTACAAATATTTGCAGCTCAGCTCCATTCATGCGTTGCAATCGTGAAATTAAAACATACAGCGTACTTTTTTTTATTTCACCGTCACTTTTATTGTTGAGTTGAATTATTTAATTCTGCCAACTTTTTGTTTTAGTCACAGCAGCAACATCTCGTGGCAGTTCCGCTATCTAGATCTAGTGAGCACTTTTAATGCTCATGATACACTTTCAATTCTAAGACCTCTTCTTTCCTAGGAATAATTAACAACAATAGATATAGTAATACACATTCAGATACTAAAAATTAATGAAGATGTATAATGTGTACAAAAATATCAACTTCTATTTTTAATTCAACCAGGCCTACAATTGCGGCGAACAAGCGCACGCCCACGCAGAAGAAAAATTCTGAATTTTCTTTGAATTTATTTCAAGTTATGGTATCTAAGGCCGTCGGTTGCATTGCCAGATAAACCCATGGTAAACCATTATTACTATAAAAACATGACGAACTCAACTGCATGCAACTCCAGTAGAGTGAAAGTAATATGGGTGAAAACGCTAGAAATAATCTGCTGTATTCGTATATCAAATTAATTATTCAGTCCACAGTTCAAGAAAAACACGCACATGAACAAGTTGAAAAGAACTTCAAATTCATAAATTATGGATCATGTCCTTGTTCCGGAAATTCAAAGACAGTTTCCTTCCAATGGAGTTAAAAGTATTCCACAAAAACGAAGGCGGTAAATTGAATATTGATTTCCGTTGACCTAAAGTTTCATCCGACTGTCTCTTTGCAGTCCTAAATTGTTACTTAGCTTTAATTTTTTTGCAACGAACCTGCAATTTTAGTCGGCGATTACGAAGTCATTGAGGGAAACACATAAAGTGGAAGGAAAGGCAGACTCCAAGTAGTAATAATTGAACCCTATAAAAGAACTGTATTATATAATCTACAAGGTTAGGGATGTGGCCAGTAAGAAAAAGCTATGAAACTAAATTGATTTTAATGCAGTAGAAGGAAGACTTTAAAAAATGCGAACCATGAGTGATCACTAAAATAACGAATAATGAATTATGAATGAATTGCTTCGGACTCTCTTTACGCAAGAAATAAGAAATCCCAGTTTATACCACAAAGCCTTAAAGCCAACCAAGATTATTTCGCGTCTTCATCTACGAATATCAATGTAGAACATAACTTTTAGTTATATAAACAAGCATTTGGAACAAGCAACGGCGGTCCCAAAATTTATTTTTGTCGGTCGTAAATTTTTGATGGGCCAAATATCAGCGCTGAAATTTATTTCTCGCAAGTCCCGTTGTCCCTAATTCGTTTAATTCCGATATCATGTTCTTTTTTTATTTATTATTATTATTTCTATTTTTTAAAGCTTTGATTGTTTTTTACGTTTTTTGGCTCCTAAACGAGGACGCCAGAGGCATATTCAAGTCAAAGATCGAAGCTGATTTGCATTTTAAATTAAATTCTGCTTCATATTCTGAAATTTCATTTAACTTGAGGTACAGTTTTTCTAAAAAATTACGGGTTAAATTTTATAATAGAATTTAGTTTTGTACAACACATTTAAAACTCGGCAGTATAACAGGTGTAATTTCGATAATTACAACTGTCAATTAAAATGTTAATTAAAGTCACATTAAAATATAATTTCGATAATCGATCGTTCAAATGGCTCTGTAAAAAGAAGCAAAACCCCTAGTGTCGAATCTGGAGGGAGCGTTTTCGAACTAATTTTTTTGCATGAAATTTCTACGGTCTTATAACGTTTCAAACAGTATCTCATAAATAAAAAATAAACGCGATAAATAATTTTTTATATAAAAAAAAGGCAATATCATATAAAACCCAATTAAGGATAGATAGCTTAAAGATATGCTGTAAGGGTGACAACAATCTACACTGATGTGAGCAAGATCTGGAACAATATAGTATATAAATTTGTACAAAATGTACATAAGTCTAATATGACTCATTTGAATAACAAATAATATTGAGAAATAAGTATAGATTTCGAATTGAAGAAACTAAGTCGCGGTCTGAAACTACCTGTTAACATCTATCGGCCAAAGATTGTGAGGGAAGGAGATGAAAGCTCGGTAGTGAGAAAGCTCAGACTATAAATCTCGAACAATATTCTCTATTTATTTACCGATCATCAGTCAGTCGTCGCTTATTATCCCTAATTTTTACCTGCCGTCTGTTCTCTCTTTCTTATATTTTGCAAGTGTTCATTAGGAGTCTTAGGTCAGCCGCCTTAGACTCTATAATCTGTGCATAGGTTTCAAGGCGCTGAAAAGTTAAGCGTTCTTCCCGTAGACTTATTACGAAACGATGTTCAACGCGCTTGTGCCGCCTCCCGCAAGCAAATTGTGATGGTCGATCATCACGAGGCTCGTCGCAAGCCTATAAGTCAGACTCCAATGCAGACACTAAACTAATGCAGGTTCTGAAGAGTGCTGGCGCGACAGAGAGTTCTTGGTTCAGGAAGGAAGTGAAACGAATTAAATGCAAGATTGTCAGTAGACTTCAATAGAAAGATATAGGCATGCAAGTTTGTAGTACAACGTAGAATGCAAACTACATTTAAGAACGTGGGATTCTTGAAGCTAGTTATTTAAGTACGGACGTTTCGCATATATCTACAGGCACGAAATAGTAAGTTACAAACCTCATTTTAAAAAAATTGCCCTTAATTTGTAATATTATAATTTAATACTGAAACACTGATAAACAATTTCTATAGTAAACTATTGTGGTTGTATAACCACAATGGCTTAGGTTAGATACAGAAATGTTTTGTGTAATTATATTATTTATAAGGCAAGCAAGCCCGAAGGTTAATGCGATATTTCTAGACAGGATGCTGAGCTCACGGTTCGTTCGGAAGTTTTACTTGACCAAAAGAATTTTTCATTATGTTAAATGATTTGAATTAGCGCAGTCAGTATTTTCGATTTTTATTCCAAAAATTCGTTGTATTTTCAATTTATGTATCCATTTCTATACATCAAATTGATCTTCCAAAATGGAAAACTCTGCACCACGAATGCTATTAAGGAAGCGTTGTGTAAACTTACATTTTTCTACTTCCTAATTCACTATACGAGCAGAAGTGAAAATAGGGAGCTGGATGGTGATCCGACCGAGGAGGTGGAGGCCGTAATTGTGTTACTCCGCCACTGACAGTCATTATAATTCACTGGCAGTCATTATAATTCACTGGCAGTCATTATAATTCTCTGGCAATCATTATAATTCACTGGCAGTCATTATAATTCACTGGCAGTCATTATAATTCACTGGCAGTCATTATTATTTACTGGCAGTCATTATAATACACTGGCAGTCATTATAATTCACTGACAGTCATTATAATTCACTGGCAGTCATTATAATTCAGTCAGTATAATTCACTAGTCATTATAATTCACTGTCAGTCATTATAATTCACTGACAGTCAGTATAATTCACTGGCAGTCATTATAATTCACTGTCAGTCATTATAATTCATATGAAGTGACAGTAACAAGCGTTTGTTATCGAGTCATACATTGTTATGCTATAAAATATGCAGTTAATTAGGCAGGAGATGTAATGAGATTCTGCTATAAGCGACTGTTTTCTATGGGTTTATTTTATATATTTGGCGGCAGGAAATAAGTGACGAGTTGATCTGTAGAAGCAAAATAGTCATGCCAAGATCTGAATTAATTATTTCGTTTGTATCAACCTCTCATAGAAGGGAGTATCTCTGACTCACTCTGTAGCCACGCGTTTAATATTGATAAAAATATTTAATATTAACAATGTGTAATATATAATATTACTCTCTGTAACCACGATTGTCATAACAACAACAGTTTTGTCATGGGTGCACGACCCACGTAACTAGATTTATTTCCGGGCCCCACGCAGTTACAGGTGGGGGGTAAATTTTGCAGCTTAGCTTTCCATTCATCTTGCAGAAGTTTGGTACATCCAAAGGCTCTCCCTCGTCTAACGCCAACGCTTGACACTCATGAGTTTAATCCCTCATCTTTGGGTAGAGCCTGGCACTCAGAATCGCTTTTTCTCTTCTCTTCCTGGAGCTTAGGACTCCCAAGCGCCTTCCCTCTCTGGTCATTGAGCTCCCGCCTGTATTCTATACCCAGGTCGTAACTCTCCTACACCCTGGATTTGACTTAGTGCATAGCAAAATTTGTCTTTCTAAATAAAGCTTCAGATTGATAAATCAAACTGTGTTGTCAGTTTGAGATCAATGATAAAAGTTACCACTGTGAAGCCACTGATTTTTTGATATGGTCTACCATGCTAAATTCTTGTACCAAATTCATTCAGTTTTCTTTCAAAATGTTCGCAAAGTTAAATTAAATAGTTAAATAAGGTAGCATGCAATGTTGAATGAAAATTTGCTCCTATGACCTGAATGATGAACATTCCTCTGTCGTTCTCTTCATTTATGGGCTAATAAATAATATAATTCTACCAGAGTATTTCAAAACAAATAAGCAAAAAAACGATATATCAAAAAAAATGCGAGGCTACAGACCTTACAAAAATATGTCTGAGCGCTCATATTTGACAGATTAAAAAATTACAACCGTCAAAAATAAATATGAGGAGAACCAATACCTATTAGAAATGCTCGTTTAGATAAGTAAAAATCAGGTTCTAGATGTTCATTCGTGGATAAGGACATGTAATAATCTTGGTTGCTTCAACAATATTAATGTAATAATCGGGTGCTGGCACTCCGTGATTGTAATCCAAGATTAAATCGAGAATCGAAATTGAGCTTTTTTTGTACACTTTATTGTCACAGCTAACAAACTCGATCGTGCACAGGTGCAATCCTCATACCCGTTTAGTAACAGAAAGTGCATCAATAAATTTTTTGTTAGTGATTGTTCCGCGAAAACATTTGGTCATGGAATTTAAACCGTATCTCTATCATTAAAACGATGTATTAATGTTCCTCGTGATGTTAATGTAATGTTGACATAATGTTGGTTATGATCAAAACGAAATGTTGGCTGAATTGAATGAGTCAATTCCAGCATGTAAGTGAGGATAAAATTAAAAGCTATGATTCGACAGGTTTTAATTAACTTCTGGAGTGCACGAAAGAGCGGAGCTGAGCTGCAACTATTCAGAACCACAATTATGAAACTTCAAGATCTTTTACTAATATATTTGTAGTACACATTATTTTCTATTGTAAAAAAAATATTCTATTTAGATGAATCATATATCCAAAGAAACTAAGTTTACAACGATTTTCATTCCATGAATATTTTGAGGTAAATTAGAGGCAAGTCGTCGAAGGCATTGAGAAACAACGAGGCCGCTGAAATGAATAATGATATTGAATTAACATCTGTTTAACCTATTCACCTGAAGTTTGGGCTTTTATCTTTCTGTTGGTTTCATAATCAGGAAATGCAATTCAATTAAGCATAATATGTCTCAATAATATTCTAAAATCCAGAAATACTAAATTTACACTAAATTCTTTGCAAGTTTTACAAAAATTTGAATAAGCCACAATTCACAAATATCTATTTTTCCGGACAAATGAATTGACTGACATGAAATAATTTGAATTCAGTAACGATAAAAGGCAAATTCAAACTTTTCATATGCGCACAAAGAGACAGCAGCGCGACCTCCACCATCACGTATGCTGAGCTGCATAGGCCTGGAGAACTTGTGTTGGGACCCCAAGTTTAGGCTTAATACAAACGTCTAATATTAATAAGGCCACGCAATGCCTCCTACGTCTTCATTAACATTGTCCTCGGTGTCACATTTAGCTAGATTCATCTCTTCAATACCACCTCAGCACTTGCATCTCCATTTTGATTATTTAACGCTTCTACCGCTGATTTACGATAGACTTTTTAATTCTTAAATTTCATTGAGTCGAATTCCAATGATGTTTTTTAGGGGACAAATTCAAGATTTATTCTCAACTGCAAAACATCACATTTCTGTTTAACGGATTTACTGTATTGACTGAAACGATACAATTTTTTCTTCAAGTCAACTGAACTATTGGAAATTAGGCTCAAATTCTTACTCACACTTTGGGTATATCAGTTTCTCACAGCAACTATCCGTTTTAATCTGTTTGTTTCTGCTTCCATGATACGCGCAATTCATCTTCAAGATCGCAGTTCACATTTTCTGCGACGTTTGTATTTTCTCCGATTGAATCAGTGGTTCGTGCACATTGTTGTCTTCGTTTGGAACCAGAGCTTACTGGAGCGGAAACAATTGTTCATTTTCATTCTTGAGTCTATGGTATTGCGCGAGGGTTTCGTTGTTAGCGTTTGTATTTTCTATTTCGATCTAATTATTCTCGGCAATTTGTTACTATTCCTATTATGAAGTACCAGGATCTCCACTGCGCTGCATCTCCACCTTGCTTCTGCACGTGGGGCAAGTTGACCTACTCTCAAACCACGGCAAGAGACAGCCTTCGTGAAATACGTGATTGCACGTGAGCTTCAGGACTTTGCAGTGGTCCAACATGTCTTCCAGGCAAACTGCGCATTTGCTTCCAACAAATTCACTTCCTTCACGAAGTTTAAACGCGATCAGCGAACTCAAAATATCTCGTGGAAGCGCACCGTCAGAGCTTGAAGACTGGCTTGTTTCGTCAACATTGTCAAAGAATATCGAAATGGGAGGAATAAGCAGCATTTCAGAAGGTAACAAATTCAGCGGGTTAGTTTCGATAGAATCCTCACTAAATTCATCGTCTTCAGAATAATTTCGAGGTTCAACTTTAATGCCATTATGAAAAGCCGGTTGTTTAAACTTTGATTTCAAAATCGACCTTCTTCTATCTGAGAAAGCTCGTGAGGTCTGATACCAGCATGAGGGTATAGCTAAGCATCTAGTGAATTTCCAAAGAAGTTATCGCATTGCATTATTCCTGCTAGTTCTGGAAAATAAAATTGAGGGCTTACTAAAGCGCTACTGCGTCGTACGGTTGTTTGAGGCGAAATATCAGTTAACGGCGTTGACATTGCTGGTAGTTAACATTTCGTAAGTATCTCTCAGTTGAAGCATCTTAAAGCTCGTTCACACCACACTCAGTTCCATAATTGCTATCAAAGTCAGCAACTTGCACATTTCCGACGACATCGTTGTCTACTCTGTCCCCAATCACTGGACACTGGACTCTGTCCCTGTTGTCTGTTGTTGTCGCCGATCACTGGATGGTGCCGACAGCTCCTACTGAACTCGTGATGGATGACCGGGAGTGTCGGGTTCGCTATCAACGAATGCTTGAAAGCTGATCGTAATTTCTTCGTCTTCATCTTATCCTCTTATAGTGAAGCTTCGATCGAATCCTGCCATCATGAAAGTCTAAAATAAATGCAGGAAGGAGGCAGACCCGAAATAATGCTGGGACATAAGCGGACATTGAAGTTTATTCCTCGCGTAAATTTGACATAAAGAAAGGTGAAACTCATGTAAATTGGTTATTATTATTGATATTATCATCAATTATAATTATTGATGCATGAAATTAAAAACGCTCTGGAGTGCGACTTAAATACTTCCGATAATACTAATGTCATAAATGTTATCCAGATTTTTTTATATATTTTCGTACAACACAAAGCCAAAGTAAGGATGCAGAGTTTGAAAATATTCATCCGTTGATCTATTGAGGGCGGCATCACTCGGCACTTATGTGAGCGAGATCTAGAATAATATTAATGCATAAATTTGTAAGAAATTTGCAGGAAAGCGCAAATCAATTTCGAACAATTTTTTTAAAAATTAAAAATTGCGAACACGCCATATGCGCTCAAGAGGCATATCAATATGCCTCTTAATTCCGTCTTAACCTCCGGGCTTTACTTATAAATAGAATTATTACAATTTTCATCTCTTATCTAAACAAACACGAATTAGTAATTCCTTCATACAAAATTTCATGATTTGGTTAACATAATCGAAATCCGTGCGATTCTTTGAAATTAGATTCTTTGTATTTAATGTCTACCTGGAAATCCGGTTTAGGCTTGCGACGAGCCTCGTGATGATCGAACTTCACAATTTGCTTGCAGGGAGGCAGTAAAAGCGTTGCGTAAAAATTCTGAACGCTTAACGTTTCAACGCCTCGAAACCTATGCGCAGATAGAGCCTATAAGGCGGCTGACCTGAGACTACTAATGAACACTTACAAAATATAAGGAGAGGCGAGAACTGACGCCATTTAAAAATTAGAGATAATCAAGTTTCGACTGACTGATGGCCAGTAAATGAATAAACAATATTGTTCGAGATTTATAAATTGAGCTTTTTCATTTCCTAGCTTTCATCACCTCACCTCACTATCATTGGCCGATAAATGTTAACCCGTAGTTTCAGACCGCTAGTTTGTTTTTTTAATTCAGAATCTATACTCATTTCCAAATATTTTTTTTATTCAAATAAGTCATGTTACTCTTTAGTACATTCGTAATAAGTTTATACATCTATATTGTTTCACATCTTACTCACATCAGTGCATATTGTTGTCACCCTCACAGCATATCTTCAAGCTCTTAATCCTCACCTTGGCTTTGTGTGATGTGACCGTGTTTCCAAAAAATTTACAAATATTCATTCTAATTAAAATTATACCTTTATATTCTTTGTTAGAATATGAGTCACAGTCCACGACTTTCAAATTTCATGCATCAATAATTTGTTGTAGATCACAGACAGACTATTTTTGATTCCATGTTGCATTTTAATCATTTCCTGTTGGTATCAAACTTACGCGAGGTGTAAACATTTAAGTCTACCTGCGTCTCTACATTATTTCGGGTCTGCCTCCTTCCAGAAATTATTTCAGAATTCCATGATGGCAGGATTCAATCGGAGCTTCACTATAAGAGGATAAGAAGAAGATGAAGAAATTAGGATCAGCTTTCAAGCATTCGTTGATAGCGAGCCCGCCACTCCTGATCGTCCGTCACGCGATCAGCAGGAACTATTGACTCCATCTGATGACTAGCAAGGAACTTCTGACAGAGCAGTCGACGATTTTATCGATCACCAACAAAATACTAACTTTGATACCTATAATGGAACTGAGCACAGTGGAAACGATATTTAAGATGCTTCAACCGAGGGGCCAGTTGGAAGTTCGGACGACCCAGCGACGTAAACACCTTAAACTGATCAGTTGCCTCCTACAACCGCACGACTCAGCATTCATTTAGGTCTTAGATATTTTTTACCAAGAGATGCAGACAATAGGGTAACCGATAACTTTCTTGGCACTTCACTAGATGCTTTAGCTCAACACCTTGCGCGTTCGATGTCCTTACAGCTTCCTCAAACAGAAGAAGATCCGTTGAGAGTTCAAAATGCCCCCAGTGTTGCGCTTCAAGATGACGGAGTTGATGTAGATAATTCTGAAGACGATGAATCTCTTGAGGATTCAGGAGACGTTGATGATGACGGAGTTGATATATTTGAGAATTTTGAAGACGATGAATCTCCTGAGGATTCAGGAGACGATTCTAGCGAGGATTTATTTTATATTAACGCGCTAGATTTGCTCTCTATTGAACTGCTGCTTCTTCCTGCCATCGGGACATTCACCGACTTCCTTGGCGAAACGAGCCAGTCTTCAAGTTCAGACGGTGCGCTACCACGAGATATTTTGAGTTCGTTGATTGCGTTTAAACTTGGTGAAGGAAGTGAATTTGTTGGAAGCAAATGCGCAGTTTGCCTGGAAGACATGTTGGACCGCTGCAAAGTACTAAAGCTCACGTGCAATCACGTATTTCACGAAGGCTGTCTCTTGCCGTGGTTTGCGATTAGGTCAACTTGCCCCGTGTGCAGAAGCAAGGTGGAGATGCAGCGCAGTGGAGATCCTGGTACTTCATTACAGGAATAGTCACAAACTGAAGAGATTAATGAAGAGGAAAACGTGGACTGCGGTATTGAAGATGAATTTCGTGTCTCGAAAAAGCGGAAACGTACAGATTGAAACGCGTTGTTGATGACTGAATCTGAAATACCCATAGCGTGAGCATAAATCTGAGCCAAATTAATTATCTGGTTGACTTCATAACAAGCAGTTTCGTATCAGTTAATCCGTTAGATCCGTTAAGCAGTTAATTAATGATAAATTTCTACACTAAAAAAATGATATTTTGTTTTTGTGAAGAAATCGTACATTTTTCCCAAAAGAAAAAAAAAGAAATTTAATTCCTTGAAAATAACCACACAATCCAACGTAAGTCAAAAGTGAAATCATAAAAAAGTTAAAAAAGAAATAGCAGAACTGAGGCGTTAATGAAGAGATAAAAATAACTAAAATGGGACAGCGAGGATAATGTGAAGACATTGGAGAGAGCGTGGACTTATTAATATTCAGCAAAATTATTGTGGCATTGTAAGTGCTATTATAAAGCCTAAATTTGGGGTCCTAAAACAAGTTGTCTAAACCTATGCATAATTGTCTACGTGAATATGAAAGTTGTGTTGTAGTCTCATTGTGCGTACGAGAAGTTTATAAGTGAAGTGCGCATGAGAAATGTTTTAATTTACTCTTAAAAGTTACTGATTTTATTCAATTTTATGTTCATTTCATTTGTTTGGAAAAATAAATTTTAATGTTATTTGCTTTAAAAATTCCTTATTTCGGATTCAATAAACTGGGTTTAATTTACAGAATTGGGCGTAATTCAAGAAATTAGGCGTAATTTCATGATTAGGCTAATTAGAGGAATTATTCGTAAAATTATAATATTCGAGCTTTTTTGAAATCCTGATGCTACATACCTGAATCAGAAATACAATGAGAAGATAAAAGATGAAACTTTTAATTGGACTGTAAAATTGATTTAAATAAAATGTTGATCTCACTTATAAATTTTCGCAGAACCTTTTTTGTGTTTAAGATTAGTAGTTTCACTTCAACGGCCTGGTCTAAGTGAATTTCAATCTCCAATTCCTTCGTTATTCGAGTGATTTTTTCTTTTGAAAAAACAATATCAATTCATAAACGAAATCAATGAGCACACTAAAACTGAAACTAAATAATACCATCGAAATTTACGATTTGGTTTCAAGATTTGGTTTTATTATTAGATCAGTGCATTTATATTTGACGTAGCAACTCTTTTCTGCCTTATTTGTAAAATTTAAACTTTACAGGACCGAATTTCTTTGAATTTACCCTCAATTACATCCTTTAATTGAATCGTTCAAATTGAAACACATTTAGGTTCGATCATAGCATCTACATGGCGTGAATATTCCGCTATTAATATATTACTTCCTGCTCTCAATGATTATTAAGCAATTTCAATTCTGATATAAAATATTTTCACAGAATAATTAACAACCAAAGCTCAAGAAAAGCAATTTTACTTATCAAAAATTGGGTAAAATTGCGCTCCTGAATCATTTAGCTTATAATTGCCTATTTGACGGTAGTAATTTTTCATAAGGTCAAAATTCTATATCCAATTATTTAGCGTAATTTTTTCGCATCTTGGGATCAGAATATCTTATTATTCTCTTTTAAGTTCATCGGTCGCATTTAATGATTATCCCAGCATACTTAATGGTGGAGAATATACCAGAGGCATGAATATTATTATACTCAATGCAAAATTCATGAAATATGTTCACGTGATGATTCATTATAAATCAGATTCATGCCTGGGAGCATGTCAAATCAGTATTATTGGTACAGTTGAATTTATTTAACTTGGCCTATTAATATATCATAATTTATCTTCGTGAAGCATCAATGGAGACGCAAAACTTTTCTAATTGGAGCGACGAATGAAAATTATTGGGGACGAGGATCGGGGGAAAGGAGAAATACGACCTGCGAATTAAGGATAGGCTGACACCGGGGAGATGTGGCACTTAAGAGAGCCACGCTCTGGCATGAGAGAAGAGATGGCACTCAATAGTGCCAAGCTTTGGTATGACGAATGGGTGGCTGAGATGCAAAATTTACCCTCGGTCATAAAAGTATGAAGCCAGGGAATCAACTCTGGTGACGTGAGTTCTGCAACCATGGTGTACTTCTTAGGAAATACATTTACCATGGCCTAAATTTTAATACAGGACAGTAACACCTGTTGGTATAACACTAGTGGGTGTAACACTCGCAGCTATAACATAACACTCATTGGTATACAAATCATGGTTGTAACTCTCGTGGCGACAACTATCATGAAAATAACGCTTAGGGAATTATTTTTGTTAAATTGTTTTTATTATTGTTATTAAACACTCTTAATTAGGTCTAACCCTCCTTATTATAATACTCGGGGATATTAAACCCGTTGGTAAGCTTGCTGACCCTCACTTGCCTTTCATAAGTAGCTTGCTTTTCGCTGTTATAAATCGGATATATAACTTGAGCTTAAGCTTGCGACGAGCTTCATGACGATCTAACTTCACAAGTTGCCTCGAAGAGGCGGCAAAGCGCAGAAATATTGCGTTGTGTAAAAAGTCCACGGGATGAACGCTTAACTTTTCAGTGCCTCGAAAAATATGCACAGATTAGAGCCTAAGGCGGCTGGCCTGAGACTACTAATGAGCACTTACAGAATATAATGAGAAGGCGAGAACTGACGGCAGTTGAAAATTGGCGTTGATCAAGTGTCGACCGTACTAAGGTGAGTTAATAAACTGTCAAAAGTGGCGAGATCGTTTGCATGAATTTAAATTATTGAACATATATCCTGTTCCCGCATTCTAGTCTGACAATATCAACCGATAATTTCAGCTGTTGACTTTTTTCATTTAAAATCGAAAAAACATTACAATTTATGGTTGTTTTGCTTTGTCATATTAATAATTTACCACATATTTAGATTTTTACAAGCGCAGCATCCGCAACTTGACTACTTAAACCTTAAATCTTTTTATAGATTCTCGCTTACTTGTTGCTCCGCATTTGACTAACATCAGTTTAGACTTAAATCATCATTCAGATTCATTTGCTATATAGTAACCACATACTTAACCATTGCATTTTTTAAATAGAAAAATAATGCAATTTAATTTTCATTTCTCGTAATCCTTACGAGCCTATGATATCCTATAATTCCGTGTTACCTATTTAATTAAAAGATATCAGTTACTATTGAATTATACTTTGAAAATACGCCAACGCTCTCTAGCGTCATTTAACGAAAACTTATGGCGGGACAATTAGAAATGTAGTCTCATTCAATTATATTATATTTAATATATCCGTGCGTGTAGAAAATCAAAACCGTGGGCGGTTTTGACGCTGCGCAAAATCCCGCCAACTTTCGCTCAATGAAAACAGCCGATGGATAGTAGGGTGGATGACGTCAGGGTTGAAGTTTCCCGCGTCACCTTGCAAACAAAAATATAATCAATTAGGCACTTACGATGATAATAATCATTGTGGACGTGCAATATCGGGGCATAGTTAACACGCGTAAAAATTTATTAAATTAATCGTTTCGTCAAATATACCAATCTGTTCAATCATTTTTTAAAATCAGTTATATCAAATTCTTCGGCTCAAATTCAAGGCCATGAAGCGGCTAATGATCCCTAGACCCAAACACCATCCTCGACAATAAATTGCGCATTTAAGTTGCCGGACTTACAGTGTATGGTCAGTGGGACAAGCTCAGATGGTTGGTAGCACAGTAGGCTCAGGGTGCAGGGCGTAGAAGTCACCGATCCCGAACCGGCGGGTGTAGAGGAGACTTAGAGGCTCATCATGACTCCGCGGAGGCAGCCAGAGTTTAACAATTGAACACTTGACCAGAAGTTGTGTGTTCCGAAGCCATCCGGCTCCCGTGCACCGTGATCAGTCCAGTCTTATCGCCGACCTCTTCTCTGGGCTCTTAAACGATGAAAAATCCCCCTCCTATTGCCTCGACAGCGTTGTCATCGCAGCCTAGGCCCTACTTTTTCTTCATTAGAATTTAATAAGAAGCACGGACAACAAATGATATGAACAATTTAAAGGCAAGTAGGTGTTTGGGTCGTATGGACTATAGTTGAGTTCAAGGCTGCCTAGCAGTTATACTAAAAATTACATTCCAATTGGAGTAAGTTCTCTTATGCCGCTCATTTAGTCTTCTTCAAATACCACATTATTTGGCATCATTAAACGAGTTAAGTGGCAAATAGACATGAAATGCAAGTCTTCTTAGCCTCAAAGGCTGCATTTTATTCGGTTTATCTTTCTAATTTGCAGGAAAGAGATAATTATTTGGACGCATTAGTGGCATTAAGAAAGTTACGACTAATTTTAGTTGTCCGAGGCAGACTTATTATCTAATTAGGGACTGGCTTTGATGATTAATTGAGAGTTTACTCACGCCCTTCAACGCGTCGCTTTGATCAGGAATCAAAAGAATCACGTAATCATGAAATGACAGTGAAACTGTATTGCGTTGATGCATTAATCATTGTTTCCGAGAAAATCCCTTTCAGTAAGAAAATAATGAGAGGGTACTGAAGAGGTATCTAAATATTGGGAGTAATATCCGTAGATTTAAGTGCGAATGATATTCCGAGAGACCTAAAGTATCAATCACTAGAACTAGAGGTTGAATAACTTCCAAAATCTCACCTATAACTCGCAAATTAATTAACAATGCTTAGGAGAACAGTCAGATGAAAATTAATTTCAGCCAACCGGCCTGCGTTTAAAGTTTGCTATATGCCTAAGGTAGCTATTCAGATTACTAAGCCCAATTATGTTGCGTTAAACTCTCTCATACGCCGGAGTGAGCTCATATCTTCAATTTTGACCACAGAAAACGGAAGAATTCCAGAGAAAATTAATTCGACCGAGGACTGAATGAAACTTGTTATGAATGAAGAGCGCTTTAAAGATGCCCTGTCCTTCAGCTGTACGGGTAGTTAATATTCATGGTATTGATTGACATCAAATAGACCCTTTTAACTCTATTATTCCATTTCTACTAACTCATGAATGCACTTAAGTACTTGAAAATTGTGAAGAATATTAAAGAAAATCACTGGTGTCACGCATCATCTCCTTGTATGATATATAGAAACGATTTTTCTTTCTTTCAAACGAGCTTATGAAAAGTTTTGAAAAACACAGCTTGGTACGATCAGTGATATAAAATTTATGATGTGCCTCTATCCTCATAATTTATAAAAGAAACCAGCAATTTAAGTTATAATCTTTTATTCTTATAACATTAGTTCAATGGCCAAAATTATAAAGAAATAGAGGAGAAAGTTAATGAAGTTAAATAAACCTCAAGCTATGCAAATGTAAATAAACAAAGACTTTTTATGCAATTTTTGCATAACGAGGTAGACAACGAGATGAATAAGAAGCACTGCGCGAAAAACAGCAGGCTAATATTTTAAACAAAGTTAGTTAACAACAACAAAAAAAAAGTTAGTTAACAGCAACGACTAAAAAAGTTAGTTGACAACGACTAACAAAGTTAGTTAACAACAACGACTAACAAAGTTAGTTAACAACAACGACTAACAAAGTTAGTTGACAACAACAACTAACAAAGTTAGTTTACAACAACGACTAACAAAGTTGGTTAACAACAACGACTAACAAACACAACATCAACGACTAACAATGTAACAACAACATGGTAACTTTCTTCAATTTCAGTTTCAAGGAGGACTGAAAAATTAATCATTGCACGTGCGCCTCCAAGAATAGAAAGACTTCTAGAAATGTGCGTGAAATTTTGATTACTTTCACTGCTTTTCTGAGTTTCATCTCAAGCCTAAAGTCGTGGAATATTTTTTATTTCACTAATCATGTTCGTTGTTGCACAGCATCTTTCATTTTAATAACTAACTTTAGCATACTTCGCTAGCCTTTCTTCTTTCACGCCCAATGCTTCACAAAATTATTTCACAATTAATTATTTATATCAGTCTCCTTGATGTTGGACTGCTACTCACAATTATAATTTATTATTATTTTACCATGACAAATTAATTGTATTTTGCCACCAACTGCACGGAAATATTACATGCGAAAGTAAAATTGCCCATTGTTTCTTGAACGAAAAGTCTTTGACCAGAAGGCAATTTACTCTGGATTAGCGATCTGAATCAAATTCATAATTATCTTAAATAAATATACGTATATTCGTGCTCCCAGTGGCTTCAAATAAATTCAAGTGATCTATGGCAATATTAATATTAACATGAATTTGGCATCACCACCAGATAAATAGCCGAGATAAAAATGATAAACTTTTATGACATTGGATCTCAAGAGTAGTAGTTTTTAGTTTTGTAAATTATTATTTTTCACTGTGAAATTTCATTCTCACTAAATTGAAAAAAATCTTATGCCGACTTTATACATGTACACGAATGAAACCTGAAGAGTGAACGATTCTGAACCAGACATCATTTTCTGAGTTGGAAATAGTGAGGCATTTAAAAACGAGGCCGGTGAGAAAAAATTTAGAATTGAAAGTGTCCCTTTGTCAACGAGCATAAAACAAAATTGGTGGACTGGTTTTTAAAATTAGATCGTATCAGTAAGCATCAAAAAATATTTAGTTGTTTATTCATTTAAAAATAGACCATATATAACTTTGAGATTTTCATTATGAAGTTTTTTGCCAAGAATCTTTCAAGCCATCGTAAACAACGACAATCAGATCCCACATTTTAGTGTTGCCTCATGAAAAAAGTTTCACCTTTTCTTATATTCTTATAGATACTTTCAACCTGCTGAAATTTTTCAAATGTTTCTATTAATTTTACAATACGAAGCTAACCATGAACTTTTTGTTGATAATATGAACTATAAATCTGTGGTAATCGAGTGAATAATTCTATTTTTACTATACGAAGCTCAATCATGGATATTTTGTTGATAATATGCACTAAAAACCTGCAGTAATCGAAAATATATTTCTTTTTTACTATATGAAGCTAAACAAGGCATTTTTTTGTAAATAATATGAATTTCATGGATGCATTTCCAAAGCATCATTCACGCTGTGAGACGCTTATCAGCCGCACAGACCATTCACGTAGTCGGAACGCTTCTCTAATGCTGAAAATACGTTATTATAATTAAAAAAAATGTTCGATGCCCATTGTATAGAAGAACGCCGCAAAATTAGAAGGCCTGATTAAAATCAAGGCCGTTGCGGGTTCGGCTGCCGGCACAAAAAACTACGGCCGGGGACTTTCATAACAGGTGAGGCATAATCCCTGATGGAGTTAACATCTTCATTTTATGGCTTCAAATATTATCCTTTCATGGTCGTCTATTGCATATGGACGCGTAATTGAGCTTCTGAAATGTCATTCAGTTAACTTCATGTGGCCGTGAGCAGAAAACTAATTATGCACTGATTGGCTATTGAATTTGTCATTTATTGGCCGATGATTTCATTGTGATCCCACACTGAAGCATCTGCGCATATGAATGTTATCAGATCCTCTAGCACCAAAAATCTATGTTTCCCTCTTGCACTAAGACCTAAAAGTAGCTTTAAATAAAGTTTACCGAAGATTTTGCCTTCAGTACAAATTATTGAAGAGAGACATGAATAAAGCGGTTATGCCTCAAATGAAACCCATCCAGCAGTTCTAGGAATATCTACAAATATTGTACAATGCAATACCAGATATCAGAACTGTAATAAGACTCCTGTCCAGCACTTGGGGAATTAGCATTTAGAAAATTAACTAAGGCATCAGTAGATAGAAAAAATATTCGTTAGAACGACAGAAATTCCAAGAAAAACTCGTTCGGCTTACAGCTCCGGTCGTCTATTTATATTGATCACACCGCCTGCAGTTCCCGGAAGAGTTGCCGGTTAAAGAAGGATAGCCAAGAAAATAGGTCAGAAAATCTGCGAAACTTTGGATGGATTGGCTTTACTAATGACAATGCCAGGAATAATTGATTTGACTACCGCCAATGCCCGGAATGAGTGGCCTGACCACTGGTAATACCAGGAATTATTGGCCTGACTGCGGGCAGTGCCCTGAATGATTGGTCTGATTACGGGCACTGCCCAAAAAGATTAAACTGACTAATGGTAATGCCAGGAATAAGTGACTTGACTAGTAGCAATGCCCGGAATGATTGGCCTTACTACGGGCACTGCCCGGAATGATTTGCCTGACTACGGGCAGTGACCGGAATAATTGGTCTGATTACGGGTAGTGCCCAAAAAGATTGGACTGACTAATGTCAATGCCAGGAATAACTGACTGACAGGAATAGCTTACTACTGGCAATGCCTTGAATGATGGAACTTTACTACGGGCACTGCCCGGAATGATTGGCCTGACTACGGGCACTGCCCGGAATGATTGGCCTGACAGGAAGAGCAGTGATGCGGTGTGGTGGCGGTGTCCTTGGGTTCGTTGGAACCCTTAGCCCTCCTCGGTCACGAGGTGCCCTGAACTGCCTACTTTAACTGATCAATAGATGGGGGTGGCGAGAGAGAGAGGATTGCATTGTGGAGGAAAAGAGGGATAGGGAGAGAGAGGATTGCATTGTGGAGGAAAAGAGGAAGAGATGATTGCATTGTGGAGGAAAAGAGGGAAAGAGACGATTGCATTGTGGAGGAAAAGAGGGAGAGAGAGGACTTCCCTGTGTAGATGAAGCGAAAGATATAGAATTATAGTTTGGAGGAAATGAGGTCGACAGGATTGCCGTGTGGAGTAAAAAATTGAAAGGATTGCAATGTACATGTAGAGGAAATGAGGGAGAAAAAGCGCATTGCGAAGAAAAAGAGCGGAGAAAAAAGAGATTCCATCGCGGAGCAAAAAGAGAGAAAATTGCTATTGTGGGAGAAAAAATGAGAAAGCGTTGATTGTAGAGGAAACGAGAATGTGTATTTTAGTTCAACGAAAAAAAAAGTGAAAAAATATTGCAGTGTGGAGACAAATAGGAAAATAAGAGTGTTTTTTGGTCGAAAAAGAAGGGGAGAGGATTTCGGTTCCAAGGGAAATGAGCAAGAAAGGTTATAGCTTGGAATAGATCAATGAAAGAGGGTTGTTGAGTAAGAAGAGAGAGTGGGGAATATATTGGTGTGTGGAGAAGGAGGATGATATGAATACAAAGAAAAAAAAGCGATAAAAGCGATTATGGAAGCGCAGAGAAAATGAATAGCAGCGGAGGAAGGAAAAGGAGGGAAGAATAAAATTAAAGATACGATTACCGCGGAGAAAGAACGAGGGAAAGATGCGTTCAGTGGAGGCAAGAAGGAGGAGAGATGATGGAAGTGGCTAAAGAAAAAGAGAGCGGCTGAAGTAAAGGAAGTGACTAATTCTGAAACGAATGATGAGAACGAAGATAGCACAATAGGCAGAGAGGTTGATGACTAAAGAGAGGAAGTGAAAAAATAATTTGACCGCTTGAATGGCAACAATTTAATAAATAGAATATTCATGTTCATTGACACAGCAGAAAATTTTTTAGTTTATAAAATTCAGGCTGGAATATCATAAGTAATCATTGCTTTTAATTATATGATTGAATAGAAACAAAGACACTAGCTACAAAATAGTCGAAGACAAATAGAAAATTAGATTAAAGACAAATAGAAACATCACCAGCTACAAAATAGTCGATATTGTAGCATAGATTGATAAGGCAAGATAGGTTCACCCTTGTTTTTTTGTGTGTGCACACTGCATGGGGCAGCGAGGCTGTCGACATCTTAACGTGAATAACACAAGAATACCCGGAAATATCATCACCGTATTACCTACGGCCAACTACCAACCTTGCAGTGGCCACTGATTGGCCGGACAAAACTTTTGAGTGCGTCGCTAGGGTCAGCTTCTTCAAGCCACTTTTTCTTTGTATTGGTCGATGTCTGGTGACAGTTTTCTGGCTCTGCTCCACGGGAATAATGAATTAAAGCCGCCGTGTAATGACATCGTCTCCACCAGCGTTCATTTCCCGCTGATGTCAGCGAGTTTCTCGACAGTACGATCGAGCTACTTACTTATCATCCCGATGATGGAAACCAAGTTTGTCGCTTAATTTCGGAGTCGCGTAAAATTATAGCTGCAGTATTAACTTATGGGTTCGTTGTAAAGTTCAGTAGTGAATATCTCATCGGTTGGACTCCCTAGCTGAAATTTCTGCGACTCGAGATTTACATTTATCATTATTTACGAAAATCGGAGCACGGTGCTGAAATGTTTCAGAGTTGTTATAAATATTTATTCTATCGTACATTACAAAATTTGCCAATGTGATGATTATAATCCTATATACATGAGACAATAAAACTACATGATGCAAAATTCCCGGAAAATTTTTCAATCATTGACAATGATTATATGGAACTGTAACAGCATCTATAGTAGCTTTATAGCTAAAAGTTGTGAAAGTATATATTAAGCCATTAAATGATAACATATGATTTATTATGGTATTATTTTATGGTATTATTGGTACTAGATATTTTGATACAATCTTATAAGTTTGTTGGTGTTTTTGTTGGCTTGAAGGCTTGCCCCTTAACATGCAGGGGCTATTCGAGCACGTGTCCACAATGCTCATCGGTTCAGGATATTACATGAACCTGACATTTTATTCTCAGGAAATAGTGAAGCATTCCAAAGCGAGGTCGGGGTGAAAGAATTTAGAATTAAATGTGATCATTTTTGGGGACTTTGACGTTAAAAACTTAGTTTCCTTCGAATGTCAAGAAAGTTGAAAATTAGTTTCAAGCTGAGTGCGTATTTGGAAAGACGTACTTCAATCAGTATACATGAGTTTAAAAACTGTTATCTGGATTCAGTAGCAAGGGATGCGGATGACAGGATTCGTGACTAAAGGATTCGAAATGACAGGATGCGGGATGACAGGATCTGAGATGGTATGATTCGGGATGAGGATATTTTTGTTGTCAAAATTAGTATTACCGGATAAAGGTAAAAATTTCATCGATTATGTATCGCGGACAATGCTGGGTTAGGCCTGCTAGCGAACATATAAGTTCTTGGTCCAGTTCACCCAAACTTTCCTCTATAGCTGAGCAGACCAAAGAATACCTTCTTCCCACCCGACACTATGGACCTGCAATGATTAGCTTTTTGCTCATCCATGTTATTACTGCCAACAGATGGATATAAAAGTCGTTTGATACTTCTTCGGGAAATTATTTGAATGATTGGTTTTCATTTTTTTATTATTTCGAAATTTCTAAATTAAAGTGATGAACTACATATTTTCATTCCCAGTCTACGAAAGTGTTTGGATTGTTTCCGTAGATGAATGAAATGCTCAATATTCATGTCCGGCTTGAGCTAAAAATCTTACATGATTATTCTGTATGAATGGAAAATTTAGAATTGTTACTGTTTTTAGGAGGAAAACTTCTTTCTCTGTTATATATCAATATTCCATAAAAGATTTAATATTACTCAAAAGCGTTTCTTGGAAGTAAGTCTTGATATTGTGTTTCCTCGACTTGACACAAAAAAAGTTAGAAGGAAACACGTCGGTAATAAAGGAGAACGCTTGACATTCGTTGAGTGCTTCTGCTCGTAGTTTATGGTGGAAGTTTCTGGGAGATTATCATATTGGTGTGGGAGGGAGGGACTCGTGGAATATCTTACGGGAAACGACATTTTTACTCGAAAACTTGTGTAAATCGATGAGTGTGATTTAGGATATCGGCTTAAGATACTGCAAAATACATAAAAAGATCGTTACCAGATAATGCGTTGCGCGAGATACTGGCATAATTTACTCGTTGAATCAGTCTTATCATCGAACCTACTGTTTTATAGATTTTTTATTACAACATAATCAAATTTGACATCTCCATCCAGAAAATTGCTTGAAAGTGGATTCCCCACTTGGTATTCTGTTCTTGTCTTCTTTTCTTGTTTGGTTTTTTACAAATTCGGAAATAATATGAACAGAACTGACGCGAACTTTAACAAATCTTTTGAGCAAAATGTTCCCGTTTTAATAGAGGCAAAGTGACATTAAACGTGCCAATTTTCGGACGTTTTACAGCACCGTTTGCCTGAGATCATCATGCAGGGATGCCTTGCGTAAAAAGTTTTCGTTCATCTGACGGACGGTATAACTCATAACTTGTAGATCTTTCTGGAAATCTACAACTTAGGTCAGACAGCAGCATCGCATCCAATATGTCTCCTATAATTAAGAATGTACTTGGGTACTCACTAGTCTCTCTATCTCGGCAAGCTCAATATTTTCAAAACGTTAGGATTAAAACTCATGGCATGACATCAATAAGGGAACCAATAACAAAAATATAGCAAGCAAGCACATATGAGCGATAGAAAATACCCAAGGCGCTTGATGCGCTATATAACGTAAAATGCCTAAAGACAAAAAAATCTTAATGTATCCCTGGATGAAAAGTTGGTGAAAGCGTTGTAGCTTTTACATGGGACAAATAAACGACTCATAAAACGACGATAAAAAATCAACATTTTGTCTTTTTAGCGCATTTTTTCATTTATGGAAAAATGCACTATTGTGCTCGCCATGTCCGTCCGTCTGTCTGTCTGTCTGTCTGTCCGTCTGTCCGTCCGTTATATATTTTCATTCCGTTAGTTATATTTTTTCATTACTTGCTGCTTATGTCGTTACTTTATCCCTACGAATTACATATTCTGTTCTCCTTGCCAGACGCTGAAGTATAATCAACTCGATGTGCTGCAAAAAAGACCTTGATTCACGCATTGTTCGTTGATGAATGTGGCTCTGCCTTCATTGTAGTTTTCCTTATAGAAGCAACCGGCCACTACACTTTCACGATCCTGCCATAAAGGCAAGAGAATGAGCAGCCAAGTAGAGTCGCATTAATGGGACAAGTCGTTAGTGAAGGAAAGCTTGGTAATTAATTCCCCCAAAGAGCCATTGTCGGGAAGTGATACGGTCTGAAAAATTCGTTAGTGTTAAGCTGGGCCTTGGAGACGTTATTCGTGAAATGGTTTCTTCCGTTGAAACTCTGTACTTATATTATGGGCGTCATCATTATTGTCATGGCCTTTTTAAAATGTATTGAAAATTTTTGTCTACATTTCATAAAATTGTGCTTAGCGCCCATTTAGGGCGTAAAGCATCACAATATTTTGGCTGACCAGTGACAAATACTGGATTTTATTAATAAGAATGTATAGATAATAATAAGCATAATCATAGGATAATTTGATAGTTAAGTTATAATTAATGGAAATTGAACGTTATATGAAGCACTCGATAAAAAATCGAAATTCTGATTGTTTTCTCTCTCAAAATTTTTCCAAAGGAAGTTACTTTCCTTGCGTTGTATATTTCTTAAGAAATTTTCTGGTAGAATCAATGAATTTCTCAAAATTTCTTTAAGATCAATGCAATCGTTTCACGGTTTTAAATCTTAAAAATATAATGTTTCTAAATTCTATGGTTCCATGCCATGTAAATTAATTATTTCGAATTACACGGTTTGAAAACCTTTAAATCAATGGTTTGAAATTTAATTTTTCCAAGGTACGATTTGCAAATCATATAGGCACAATGCCGAAGTTTCACTTGGCAGTAAATACATTTTTACCAAGATCTTTTGCTATCATGGATACTGAATTATGCAATTAACTTTATAACTTAAAAAAACGAAGTCTCCGGAGAAATTTTCGAGTCCTACTTCCAAGCCAAATCCGCATTATCAGAAATTAAAACCACAGTAAAAAATGTTTGTAAAATTATAGCCAAAATTAATTGAAACGTTTCGAAATACTTGCACTGCGTGGCCAAGACTCGATGACCCCAAACTAAAACCACAATCAAAATTAGGTGACATTTTTAGACCAAAATAAATTGATACGAATTCAACATTCGTGCACACGGAAACGATGACCCCAAAATAAACCACAATAAATATTTTTAGTCAGATTTTCACGAAAATAAATTGAAATGATTCTAAGAACTTGCTCTACATCCCCATGGACTCGATTGGCTCCCGCATTCCAATCCACGGAGCGGAATAATTTGGTTACCAGGTCAAATTAATGCAATAATACGGCGATAATGCGGCGATAATACGGCGATATTACGAGCGTGACGGCGCAATCTGCAGCCAGATATCTCCATGCTCGTCACTGGCAGGTATCCTGGCATATTATTATTTTAGAATAATTGGAGTGATGATTCTGTAGGCATCAGTGACTAATCGAGAATTGTTCAATTATTTCGTGATTCAATCTCGGAATTAAATCCGGGATTCACAGTGTTCAATCTCAGTGTTCTCTTCATCGTTCAATGAAAACAAATTCCTGTAGTTCCATCATCGGATTTTCTTGAGTTAATATCTGCATGACATCTTGCATGACTCAAAAGACTATATTACAAAACATTATATTATACAATATTGTGTGTGCCGCTGAGGTGTATTGAGTGCTTCACATACGGATTGCTCTGTCCAATCTGACCCAATCTCGTACCTGCAGGCACAGGCTCGCAATATTCTCACCCTCGATTCTAATTCCCGGCCTTTGAATTTCGGATCCAAAATGACACTGCAGAGGATATTCTCAAGCTGGAACCTGAACGGTAAATTTATATCAAAACTAAAATCACATGTTCGATGACTATTTCGATTATGTCGTAAGATAACCGTTTAAGATTGCTATACTAGTTTGTGAAAATGTCTAGTAATCGTAACAATACCTTCAAAACACAAACATCTTGCTGTTAATGACAATAGCTTAGGTCCCAAAATATTTCGGCGGCTGTGAAGAAATAAGAGATTAATTGAACAAACCTCCATGCAAATAGAAACTCAACAATGGACAATCTTTATTGTCAGCGAATGATTAATTTGTTTTACAAAATAAATCCAAATTGCGTAGGAACGAGCTGGAAAAAGTGAGTTCTGGGGCAACAAATCATGAGATGAGGGCAAGAATCTCGTTGCTTTATGTGGGGTCCCGCGCGGCTGTAAAGAGACCCAGCGGCCTCTTTACGACGCGCGCCCTCAAAACGGCTATCACGACATCGCGGTACAAATTTGAACCCAAAAACACGGCAATCACGACATCGTGGCACAAAATTACACGCAAAAAGTACAAGGGAAGAATGGCTTCGATGTCATTGCGCGTGTTTAATTGATCCTGTTAGAAATTGCATTGTAGTGGGAAAAATAACATGAAAAGCTTAATCTTTTTACAGTATATTGCGTCTCATTTCATTTTGGTTTTTATAAAAGGAGTTAATAAGATTAAAGCTTTATTTTGGTATTTATGCAACAGAGGTGAATAATTCATAAAGATGTCACTTGATTGCATGTTTATCTTTCTCAGTAATATTGCGGATGTCAATATTTACGCGTATTTATGTTTCTGGGTTTAAAGCCTGGCAATTGTTCAATGGAAAAAGGCTGCTCGATCAGGCACATATCCATAATATTTTTTGAGGGGATAATTTACCAAGAAAAAATTGATTTTGAGTGTTGAAATAAAAGATTTCATTGCGATTTTATTGTTACTAACAGTTTAGAGTTACTTGTTAATGTGGATTAGGACGTTCTATTATTAGATTAATTCGGTTTCAAAATTATTAACTGGCTAAATTTGGGAAGATTCAGAATGACGTGGTTCTGTGTGACGGTACTTGGGATCGCAGGATTTGAGATGATCGATTTTGAGATGATAAAATTCGGAACACGTGTCCTTAAATTGCAACGCCTGTAAATGTCAGTCTATTGTATAGTTCATATAGTCTAAAAATATAGTCTAAATGTCAGTCTATTATATATGTCTGTGGGTGTAGTTTATGCCTGGCGCCAGAAATATACAATAGCTATTCAGGCACATGTCCACGATACATAATGTGTGGGGATAATCCGATTGAAATTGAATTCTCAGTCGCATTAATGAGACATAGCCAAATAGGGAAGGTAAAAGGTGCATCATGAAAATAAGATAAAATTATTAATTTTTTACTTATAAACTTATTTTAATGAAAAAAAGGTTGATCGTCCTTCGAATATCAAACTTTCAATCATACGGGAGTTCCACGCTATATAATTGAGGTTTTGACCGGGAAACTATTGTTCAACGACGTATATTAGATTCGAAATTATTAATTGGATATGGGATGACGGGATTGGGGCTGATGAGATTCCGAATAGCAGAATTAAGATGGCTGAATTAGAGATAATGGAATTTTTCATCGCAGAAATTGTTTCGCAATACGAATCTAACCTGTTATTATAATAAAAGTTTTAAAATTGTATTGCAAATTTTGAAAAATAAATGGAAATAATGATTATATGTCTAACTATCGTCTGTTTTTCCTCAGCCCATCATTGGAAAGGTTTGTCTATTTGCCATTTTTGAATTGTTCTTGATTTATTCGTACGTGCGGGTTCGGAATGAAATTGTGATTTTTCGAAGATTTCCAAATCATTTTTCGCAATTAGCTTTCATAAAGAATAATAATTTTAGGATTTAAAGCACTACATGTATTTCAGTTGGATTTTAATTTTATGATTTTTAACGCTCTGATCACAAAATCTACGTAACATTTCCGCCAAGATCAATTATATAAAAAGGGGAGAACGAAGCTTGCAGAAAAAAGTTTTGAGTATTTTCATAAAATAAATACTAATGTAACCTATAATACATACATAATACACACACATTGCTTCTTACTAGTCACAACAATCTTGGGATGTATTTGAAAATAAGCACCTAAGGGTTAATAAAATGGCAGCGGCATGCTGGGAATAATTAATTTTCAGTGATATTGTAAAAATTTCGTTTTCTCAGATAATTACTTGACACCAAATTTATTTTGACTGAGACTTTTTCATTATACTTCAGCTCAAAATATTGTTTTTAGCTGCACGCGAATTGAGGAAACTCGAAGCACGCCTCTGCATCGTGACTATTAGTTAATAACAAATATAGAGTTATTTTTATGAATTTTGGCATGCCTCAAAATTTTATAAGATAAATAAGGTAAATTTCATGTGACTATTCTCATATCCTTTGTACATTGCTGTGGGACCACTCTATAAGCCAACTGGGCCCAAGCATCTACGTGATCAATACGGCTCATGATCGTAATTCCAACCCAATCCTTTTTCGTGTTTTGAAGGGAGTTCGAAGTCCACTGTATTCCTTATTTAATGTTTCAAGTTCGAGCCTGAACTTTCCTGCATATATAAACAAAAAATTGAGAAATTAAATGTCCAAAATCAGTGCCTTGCTAAAAAGGCTAAAATATATACAACAAAATCATATCAAAACAGTATTTTAATTAAATCGATTCTCAATAACACGTACACATAAGTTATAGTCACACATTACCCCTCTACCGCCGCATGTCACTCTCCGGGAACATAACTTTCAACTTAAATTATACGTAAACCTGAGGACGTTTGTACGCAACAGAGAACATTTTAAAGTTGTCGTACGTGGCGGCAACCATCAGTGCAAGTCATTTTGCGCTCACTAGAACGTATCCTTTTTGGGAAGTAGGCGCGTGACAATATTGCTCCGGTTACTCGTGTCAGGCGGTAGAGGGCTAAAATCCTTCACTAGTACAGGACACTTACCTATTTCACGACTCCGCACCAAACAATAAGTAATGCAGCGTTCCTAAAATCCATGACAAAAAGAAATTCTTTGGCTTTCAAATTAAATTTTTGTAAACAATAATTAGGAACTAAAATTTAGATTTTTCTGTCTGATCTTTCCCTCACAGTTTTGCAATGCCTTACTATTCTATAATTAAGAAGAAGTTTCATGTCCCATGTAATATCCCGACAAGATAAGTATCGTGAACAAGTGTTTAAAAAGATTTTACACATAAAAATGAAAAGACTTTTCAATCACATTAGCAAACAAACTCGCTCACTCCTCAGAAACAAAGTGCAGATGAAATTAAAACAGAATTAGATTCTAGAAACGGCCTCTGCCTTACTAGTCGTTTTCAAAGATGTCAGTTATAGTATATTGATGACATTGCCGTTGTACATTGAATATTAATTTATCCAGCTGCTTTTCCGGCTGTCGTCCCACACTTAATTTTGCAATGGAGTAATAAAATTAATAAATAATGAGTTATTTCTATAGTTATTTTGCTAAAATTACAAATTTACTAATAATTTAAGACCAGAGAAAATATAAAGTTAATTCACCGTAATTTGAGTGAAACGTTTTTGACAAGTATTGTCAGTTTAAAAATTCAGGAATACTGGTTATTCCGATTCTAATCTCTTTCCTTGAATTTGGTGTTATGGTTTTTGCTTGCGTTCTAACAATTTTTAACAGATTTTAGAGCAATTTAATGCCCAAAACTACTATTAAGCTATTATCATTCTCTAGTATAATTCTCAGGGGCATTTAAAAATTAATTCAGACTTTAATGCATATGACCGTATGCATTATTATCTCAATTTATTTTGCTAATGAAAGCTAATATTAATTAAACTTGACTTAATTCTTTGAGCAGCCTCATTCGTGAATGTATTGCGGAATATTACAATATCAGTGCAAATTTTCTTAGCCAAATCATGACACGTGCGCTAAATATGCATTAAGTGGAACAAAAATGTTTAAAAACCCTTAATGAACTATTACCGCATTTTGATCCGATGCGAGAAAATCACACATAAATTAATTTTAAAATCGTATATGATTTTTGCTGTTTTCTTCGCGTCTAAGGAGAGCATTTCTCTAAATAGAATTCATTGAAAGCTACTATTGAGTCCTCCACAGGGTATCCCTGTAGTTGTATGGTAAGGACCCTAACAAAATTTAGAGTCGCCCCAGAGTCGCCCCAGCTACTGGTAATCCAAATCAGAAGCTGCCGCGTCTGTAAATTTTCACTGGGGAGAACACATTTGTTTCAATGTGCCGCTGCGTTCGGGACCTGCTATTGTTCCTGTACATTTTCTTGCTCGGCTGCTCCGTAATAAATGTCAGTTTAAAATTCCAGGGAAATATTCAAAGCCCGAGGAAGCCACAATTTTCTTTCAGGACTCACGCGTGAACAGATTCTAAAATACAAGTTACTTATATTTTATATCGCTCGTCTGCAGCCCTTCAAACTTCAGTTTTTATTTAATAATATCGAACATTTTTATAGTTTTTTATACATTCTTCTCCATGCATCGACCAAACCTGTGAGCATTATTATTAACATTATTATTTATGAAACATTCGATCACGCCGCTTTCCAATACAACCGAATATTTAATATTCAAAATGCATAAAACAAATTGACTGCATTAATTCTCAGCCTTATTCCGGTCGGAGGTATGACAAAGCGGGCTGAGTTCACTATTTATTCTAATATATTCAACCTTTTCCATCTCTGAGAATTATTCTCTATCCTTGTCCCTTTCACCGAGCCTCAAGCACCTTATTAATTAATCTGGAGTGGCGTATATCCTGCTTCAGTGAAGCATGTAATCCTGTTAATTAACAAGGATTAACTGTGTTACTGTCTTAATTAAAAATGATTTACAGTGTTCGCCTGGGATTAGGTAAAACAATATTCACAAGATCCATTCCCACGAGTTAATTGCGCACTAAAATAGTTTTAAAAATCGGATTATGTGCGGAAATTTCAACTTTTTTGGATTTCATTACGATGGCCGTAATCTTCTCCCTCGGGATTTTGTTGCAGTTGATATTTTGCTATAAATGACTTTCTGTTTTGTTAAACTTGAAAGTAATACAGTGATAATTCGGTTTGTGGACGACGAGTACGATAATAAATTGCAGTATAAATCTGAATCAATCGCTCGGAATCGGAAACTGCGTAAAACCACGCGAAATCTAGTAGCGTTCATACCAATAGAAGATTGAGAAACTTGCGAATTCAAGACTGAATAGTCATCATTGAAAAATTTCACTACTTCAAAAATTATTGATATAAGATGCATAGATAACGTAGTTATTCAGCCAAGTTTTAATTATGTTATTACAAAGAGCATTAAATAATTTAACGTGCAGAGAAATAACATATACAAAATTTCGCGAAGTGAAATAGTACATTAAAATATTCGTACAATATGCAGCATGATTTACTATTAGCTTAAGAAAATTAAGAGGACGTAGGTTTAAACTGCTCGCCAAAAACCACGTCGTTGCTTTCCTCCAGAGACTTTTAGAATAAAAGCCTATCGAATACAGGAAAGATAATAAAACCACGAAAAGTAAAGAGATTATTGATAATCCACGTACTAATTCAGATCAAGTCTGGCAGGAAACGCTCTATATTCTATAATTTATTTAAGACTAAGAAGCGAGTTGATATTTGAGCAGGAATCTGTCCACATGATCAGTGAAGAAGCACCAAAGATCGCGCCAGGAACACAAGTCCAAGTTGAAGAGAAGCTCATTCATCATATTGCCAGAGACTTGAAGAGGAGCAATGGCTCATAAAATTTTTGACTTCATAATTTCAAGGGCCATAAGAGACCCTAAAAGAACGAGTCTTCTGAGAAAGATGCGCCTTTTAAAAGGTGCTGACATTGACGAAAAAAAGAACGCGCTGGATTTATGGCCTTCAAGTCGACGTCAGTCTTTGTAAAACTTCTGTTGCCGGGGATCGCATTTTTCCAGCATTTGCGATCTTTGGTTTACAGGCCGATGCCTCGCGCTGCAATTATGCTGATGGCGGGCGAGGCCTTTTTCAGGGTGTCGTAAGATGCAGGAATTATTCAGAAGCTTGATGTATTTTGTAAAGCTCGAAAGATGCTAGAATTATTCAGAACCTAGAGCACCCTTTATGTATTTTGTAAAGCTTTCGAAAATTTGGTTTGTTTCTGATTGATTTATGAAGCACCCACACAGTTTTCTAAAAATTCGGTGTGGTGGACATTTTTAGAAATAATAAGGAAAAACCGAAGTAAACTTCGGAGTGTTCTACAGAATAAAATTAACCTATTGAATCATAACAAAACTGTTTCAATGACCGAAATATAAGAGCAGTTTCTGAGCATCAACTAAGTCCAATATTCAGAAATACCAGTGTAGAAAAATCTTTAAAATTTTCAAAATTTAGAAAAAGTGCATTCGTTCAAAAATATAAGACGTGTTCACAACGATGAATCCGATAAACATTCAGTAAGACATGTGTGCTCAGAGAAATTAGTGAGACTTTTTCCAAATTGTGATTAATTTTTTGTACCCTTTTGTGGGTCACCCTGACCCAGTTTGGCCCGATTAAAGGACGAATTACTGGTGCGTCTTGTCACAAAAATGCATGTCGCTATTTGAACATTATGACTCCGTAATTTTTCTAAGTGTGTCTTATTCAATCAAAATTATTCAATTAAGTTAGTGAATATTGATAGGTGAAGAGTCATTAAAGTCCACACAAAGCCAAATACGCGAAGAAGTTGCTGTCTAGAAGCGAATATAAACTGCTTCTATATTAGAGCCATTTGAATGCTCATTTGTCTAACAATTTTTCAATAACCCGCGATTATTGTCGCCTTACATGTACCCTATGAATTAAAAAAAAAATAATAGAGTAAAAAATAAAAGTGGAATTAGAATTTGCCATTAATAATAATCTCATTCTACGAACCGCTTTCTAAATGACTTTATTCATAGTGATAAATACCTACAATTGATGATACCGAATGACAGAAGTCTTCTTCATAAACTACTGTAGAAGAATCAAGTGAAACAAATTTGCTCATTAAAATTTCACTAAGCGCTTGTTCCCATTAGACTTAATATTTTTAAAACCGTTCATCAATTTCCTCCTAAAAATTTTTTAACAATTTTTAAACTATGCAGCTTCCGTCAATATTTCTAAAATAATTACAACATCAAATCAAAATTCACATATTCTGATCATATTTGAAATATATTCTTCTGTGTAACACCGATTGCTCCTCAGCCGATGCGGTGAACTTGTTTGCTTACACTATATACAGTTTCCTTCAATTTTTTCGTGCTTATGTTATTCTTCACTATGAGCAAAATTGGGTCTAAATTGCCTTTTTCAGAACTCGTTAATTTTTATTTTCAGAGTAATTTTTATATATCTTGCTTATAGTCTCAAAAAACTTAAAAATCATTTAATTACTAAATTGCGGGCATTATTTTTGTGGAATTATTGCTCTGTGGTAATACTATAAACTAACTAATTTATTTGTGCAATTATTATATTATTAGTATATTGACACTGAGTAACTAATAATAACACTGAGTGACACTTAATCTCAAGTCCATTCAATTTCATTGTCGATCTTTGTGAAGGTGTCCTATAAGTAATCCTGCAGAATTTCTTTATTTCCACGACACGTGTCTGGGTCTGATGGACAATAACTGGCTTTTTGCCCCTGTTCACATTCTTTGCTGTTGCCAACCGTAATAGATACCAATACTGAAAGTGATACTTCAAACGGGGCCTCTGCTAATACTCTGAATCACGACAAGGTGATTAAAGTAATGGATGCAATATACTCACTTAATATCAAAATGCTGAGCAAACTTGAAAGCCATATTTCTACGAATTCGAAATTTAAGTGAGACGTAGGACAGATTTCTGAAAGGCAGGCCTCTTCTCCGAGTAACTCGGACGGGGTGTCTCTTGGAAATGATACCCTCAAGAATGATGCTGGTGTCCCCATTGATGAGGTAAAATCTAAGGACCCAGCAGTGTTGTTGTAGGGTGTAATTTTTAACATTTGTATATTGTATTATTGTGAGTTCGCCTGTCTCACGCTAGCCTTTTTGTATCTTAATATGATTTTGGTAATTTAAGTATTTCCTCGTTATTGTATTAGGTTTTGTCAAGTTTTCTCATGTTTAATTTAGCGGATTTCTCGCTGTGACAATGTGTCGTCAGTCAGTGGCGGGTTGTTCCGGGAGTCTTTTAGCAGTGTTACACGTGTGCGGACCTTTGAATCACGTTATGCTGGTCGTGCCGCCCGAACACTTGTTATCCGTGTAACTCTGTCTGTTCTCTGAATAAAGCCTATTTACTCTTGATTGAACCACGTTTCCTTGAACCAACGGAACGAACGACCCGACAACAGTGTTGCGCTTGGAAAAGCGACTCGATTGAGCTGAGCAGGAATCTCTTGTTAAAGTTATGGCTCTCTTTCTCTCTTGGTAGCTTTGCCCAATCTATCATCGACTCTTCCTTCGTGAACGCTGCTGCATGAGAGCAAAGTTGCGGCAAATTGGAAGCCTGATCATTTCAATAAATTATTTGGGGACAAGGTGAATGTACTTGATAATAAAACTCTTCGCACGGTGGATATCGAGGGACTGGGCATCATCGCTGGGGACAAAAAACACCTTCGGGTGTCCTTCTTCTACAAGGAGGCGAGAAACAAGACTTTTATTGCCGTAAAATACAAAAAGCCTGACAACCTATTTGTTAACGAATACCTGACCAAAACACGAGCTGCTCTTCTTTACAAGCTAAGAACACTGAAGAAATGCAATGAGTCTATCGTGAAGGCAAATGCATGACATTGTCAAGTTTGTGATAAGACTAAAGATAGTGACAAGACTCGTTCATCAACTGAGTCTGAACTGGTTAAATTCGAGGCGTCGTTGGTGATATCAACTGCCTAATGCCGTGTTCATTGTTATCTATAGCTAGTCTTTCTCTTTGCACAATGACTGAATTAATCTATCCTAGTGTATCTTTTGGAGATGATCTGGTTGCAGATTTTCTCGAAATTTAATGTAAAATGTACGACTGTGATTCTTTTCAGACCGAATCACTGATATTGTCCAAGAATCGAAGTCCTTTTCACTTATGTGCATTCATATAAGAAGTACGAGGAAAAACTCAAACCAACTCATGGTATTTCTTTGCGCTTATGATTTTAAATTTTAGTAACGAAAACGTGGCTTTGCCCAAACGCTGATCAATTGTTCCATATTTGTGGTTATTCCAAACATATCATTTACCACAATCGCCATTGGGGTGGTCTAACGGCCTACATCGCTAACAAATCAGTGCTGGCTAGGTTAGTTGAAGCACTCACCTGGGTCAAAACTGAATATGAATTGCTGAATATATTTATCTGTTTGCCTGCGTTTAACCTCTCAATTTTTTGTGCTTGTCGGCCTCATTCAAAGAGCGTTCAAAGTTTCGATGAGGTATTTTTTTCACTAGAGGTTCTATAAAAAATTAGGAGATCTAATAAATAACCTTTTCTGGCGACTTCAGTATAAATCTGTACATTCCTCTTAATCTTCAACCAACAATTCAATTCATGACATTCAATTCATGAGCAATTGTTATCCATTCATAACTAAACCAAACAGAATCTCCCCTGAAAATTCTATTACGCTATGACGCCTTTTCCACTGCTTGATCATATTTAGTGTAATTTCTATGGTTCTAACCCAGAATCAGCCGTTATTGACTGTGACTTATCAGATCTTTTTTTTTATTCGCCTTATTAATGCTGTTAATAATAAAACATTTAAGGGAAAAAATTAATCAGTTTCCTTCCGTATTTATAACTAATATTGATGACCCTAACCTTGCAATTCTGTCTTGCATGGCCGAACTTACCAAAATTTATAATTCATCTTTTCCTATAAATTTTGTCGCGTTTAGAAAACATGGGCCTCCTTGGGCAACCGCTGAAATAAATTCCGCCATCAAGAAGCAGCATAAACTTCTAAAGCTTCCTCACACCGGCGAAATTTATCGTACCGTGTAATTTACTTACTATACTTATCGGAATGTATTGAAGGCAGTTCAGAAGAAGTACTACTCCACTAAAATTTAGCAGGAGTCGAACAACTCTAAGGTTTTACAGAAGAATCTTGAACTAAAAAGATTGTATTGTCCAAAATAACAAGCTTATGTCTGGCATCGATGCGGCGAGAGAATTCGATGATTATTTCAACTCTGCATGTCAATGACAGAACAAAAGATTTAGGTCCTAAGAGAGATAGTACGACTTCTGGTGTTCGTTTTTGCGGGGCATCCTGCTTCCTATCTCCTACTAACGCATCAGAAATAAAAAGCTTGTTACGATTATACAGAGACAAGGAGGAAACTTCATATCGAGAAATTCAGCCAAAAATATTATTTGAAGTTGCTGACATCGTAGCGCCAGTTTCAGACCATATTTTAATTTGTGTATGTCTACAAAAGTCTTCCCTGATGGCCTGAAAGGTGCCTGTGTCATTCCAGTTGTCCAGTTTTTAAATCTGGCAACTCGAATAATGTGTGCAACTATCGCCCCTTATCTACTTTACCTTTTCTTAAAAGGAATTTCAAAAAAATTTAAATTGTAGGCTTACAAATTTTCTTGATAAATTTTCACTTATATAAGAAAATCAATTTGGTTGCCGCAAGGGCACTAACACGACTATGCAATATTCTATCTAGTCCACGATGTACTTGTATGGCATTCCATGCTATGAACTACTGTGTTGCTCTTTTTCTAGATTTGCAAAAAGCCTTCGGTTTCGTCAATCATCAAATTCTCACAAGTAAACTCTCCCTTTATGGTATCGGGGGGCCTTTTCACTCATTAATTCGGTCATATCTAACCAATAAAGAACAATACGTTTCATTAACGAGTTCAAATCACCCATTAGAGTAGACCAATTACGATTGGGGTAGCACAAGGCACTGTTCTCGGGCCTCTTTTCTTTAACATTTTGATAAATGACATCGACCCTTCTTTTAGCGTAAACTGCAAGCTCTTTGCTGATGACGCATGTGATGGTATATCGGAGCTGTCAGTGAATTTTCTAAGGATGCTATTAGACAACAAATTAGTGGCACACACTGATAAAACTAAACTGATGCTTTTTACTCCGTAGCCAGTTTCAGTTTTTCGGACCTTCAATGGGACAATTTTTGATTGGATTGACGATATTTGGGTATCTGGGCCTAATCCTCGATAACAATTTTTCTTTTAAAAACCACATTACCTACGTTTTTCAGGGGCTCAGGAAAGCCCACGGGGTGCTATATACATGCACTTTCCAGTGTCTTACCTTTCTCCTCATTGTAAACGCTTTTTTATTAATTTTCTCATCAAAACTTTCAATCACATTAATAATATGGGGTGGAGTATATATCAACAAAAAACAATTGTCACGTTAATTAATAAGTCGCTGCGATCAATCCTAAGGGTTAGATATATTAACAATATCCCGTTTAATCGTACCAACGAATTATATAGGCAGTCAAAAATCTTTCAACAGGATGATATGTTCAAGTTTCAGCTTTTAAAATTCACGAATAAGGCTCTTTTTATAGCATTCACGTCATTTTGAATCTGTCTTCGTCTCTCTTGCTCCTCGCTATTCCAATAATACCAGAGGAGCATACTTTATTTCACCGCCAGTTCGCTTGGAAATAGAGAAACACGCTACAGTGTTCAATGATGTATTATATTTTAATGAGTTCCCGACCGAATCTAAAAAATGATTGTTCCGAATTATTTCTATAAACAAAATTCCGTGATTTTATACTTACCCAGTATTAATTTGATGTTAGTTATTATATAGGTTTCATTGCTGTAACATGTTTTAGTTGTATCTTGTTTTAATATGTGTAATGTTGATTTTGCCTTTGTCAAGTTTATTTCTTATTAACCTACTGTCTGAAGTTTAATGGATAGTGGTATAATAGTATGTATTTTTTACGTGAAGTTCTTCTTGTCACCATGCAATTATTACTTAATAAAGTAATGTACCACCTCTCTCGCATGTCCAATTGTCGCCCGCAAAACTGCGTTTAGCTTGTATGATCTTTCGCTAGGAAACCTTTTTTGGCCATTTCTTTGATATTTTTTCTTCGTTTTTTACGTATTGTTTATTCCATGTGAGGAAATGACAAGGAATAAATAAATTCTCACCTAATTATTTATTATAAAGATTAAATACAATGACGTGAGTCTTCTTTGGCCGAGGTTTGAGATTCGCATCCGCAATCAATCGCATGCGAAAAAAAACGTATCCAAATTTTCTTAACGCCATGCCTGTGACGTCAGCATTTTTTTAATATTTCGCACCAATCAGGAAAGTTGGCAAGGAAATTAAAAGATTATACTTATACTCTAACGTTCATATTTTTATTAAGTCGCTGAAATTACGGTCCAATTAAGTTAAAGTTTCTATAGAAATTAGGAATCGCCCTGAAAACTTGTGAAGACAATTGATTAAATATTCAATAATCAAAAGTTGGGACAAATCTGTGATGGAAGCAAAAGATATGCTCCTAACTTTTAATTATAACAAATTTCCGTTATTCCTGCTGAAATTGCCATCAAATTAAATTTTTTTTCGCCATTGAACCAATCCAAATTTTGAGGTTATTCAGTTATAATTGGATTGAGCATGAATTGATTTTAATAATTGGAACTTATTCATTCTTATGATTTTCTGCCTATTTAAAGCAAATTTCCCAATTTGCTTTGAATATCTATAATTACAGATATAACTGTGCTAAAACACAAACATATTTTTTCATGGTTTTATATATATTGGACTTCAGTCTAATTTATTTATGTTTAAAAAATCATTTCAAGAATTGTAACACCAATCAAATCCCTTCCAACATATAACGAGCATTTTTTATTATTACATCATAATTACTTGAAATAACAAAGAAACTCTTCAGCTTTTCTATTATTAGTAATACATCGTATCTTCTCGCTCATGTTAATTTTCCCTCCTTATTTTATCACATTTCTCATTAGAATAAAAATGAGTTCCGTTAAGAGCGTCAGGAGAAAAAGCTAATTTGTTGCCTATGTGAAAACATAAGGGAAATATTTGGAGGCTTATTGTCGGCCGGATATTATTCTTGGATGATTTTCTGTACGGTTGTTGCTGGAGCTTTGTCTGGCTGCTAGTCCTAATTACAGGATATTACGACGTCCTGCTATTATGCTGCCTTAATTACACGCTCTATCATATACGTAATAAAGACATGCTCACCAATAACCTCTAATGTTGAGCCTCAAACTAAAATTCCAATCGCTGCATATGGCGAAAAGTATATATTTTTCGGTATTTCAATATACATCTAACATGGAATGAAAATGTAAAAATTAAGGCTTGCTTTCAGTTTCTTTTCCAGGGAAATGCAAATTTCCAGGTTTCCGCGGTAGGAAACTTTTTTTTGTCGCTAAGCGTTACGTTGAAAATTTGCTGACAGGAAAAATTGTAAGCTGGTTATTAGGCGAAAAAAAATTGGTAGATGTGAGGTATAATTAAAAATAATAAAACATTTCTGCACATCAGGGATGATAATAAAATATTGATGCTGAGAATATTCCTGCAGGAAGATATATTTTGGAATTATGATTGAATTCAGCATAACATCTTTGACAAAACATCCCTATCTCTCCATTTAACTTGAGATGTTACCGGAAATAATTAAAGTTCATTGAGCTACAAACCTGCCAAGAACAATAAAAATAAATAAACCAATAAACCGATAAACCGATCAAATAATTCACTTATAAAGTCATCAGTTACGACTTATTGCTATAACACTTATAAAGTCATCAGTTCTGATTTATTACTATATGTTTAATACGTACGTACTATAACACGTACGACTTTTTACTTTAACTCATACGAAAGTATAATTCCAAGAAAAATGCAACAGAACGTGAATCAATTTACTGTCAAAAATGGTTAAAAAGTTTTGCAAATGAACGCGCGAACAATAATTTCAATATTCACTTTGTAAATGCAGTCACAATGATTCCTTCCTCATCGTTCGTATAAATTAATTCGTTTTATTGGTACTTTCAAGATTTCAGTTTGCTTGTGAACTAGAATTGTTTGAGAACTGAGAGGTTGAATTTTAATTTAACCTTTAATTCAATGTATATTCTACAGCACATCTTGAGAGTTGGTCCCTGCCAATACATTTAAGCGTGATCCACCTTCAAATTTAAAAATATTTAGAACCGTATTCCCCGCTTTACAACATTTATTTCATAGGATGCCTGTTTTCGCCTTAGCTAGTACGCCATCTCATGCGTTCCAATCATTCTTATTTTCTGATGGACGCAAGAATTTGGCTAGTAAAAACAAGCCAGGCTCAGTGTAGACCGAAATTATGAGTCGTAAATTCATTGTAGGTTAGAGTGATGGGGGCTCCGGTCTTCCAAACCGAGCAAACTTTGGAGGACAAAAGATTTACCGCCGACGTAAATCTTAGAAATTTTCCGCACGAATCTCAAGTAAGATGCACGTGAATGACGCGTAAATTTACCGCCGACGTAAATCTCAGAAATTTTCCGCACGAATCTCAAGTAAGATGCACGTGAATGACACGTAAATTTACCGCCGACGTAAATCTTAGAAATTTTCCGCACGAATCTCAAGTAAGTTGCACGTGAATGACTCGTGAATGAATGATAGATTTACGTCTCTTGAATCGTTAAGCTCGGTTATATCATTCAGCTAGTGACCACCCGCACGGTTTATAATTGGATACATGTTACATGTATTATTATCAGATTGAGTTTTAATTTTATGCTTGAGGCAATATTTAAAAAATCAAGTGAATAAAATGCCTCGGCCGTCAAGCGGAGAAATATATTTTCCGCTATTTTAACCAGCCTAACTGAAAAAAAATTCTCGTTCGAAACAATCCTGTTGCTGGGGAGCTACCTCTGTTTTACTGTACCTCGAAACGGTCATGAAAAGTTATAAAGCACCGAGTATTCACACTGTATTTGGTAAAAGACGTCTGTATATTTGCTTTGTTCCGTGTAGTATGCCTTACCAGCGCGTTACTAAAACATGCATAAAGAATGAATACAAAACCTAAACTACGGATCGTAAAAGTCTAAATAACAATGGAATAAATGTTGATGAGAAATATGAATAAATTTATACTATTATCTAACACTGAGCCGCCAAGGCTTACTTCATTTGTTTACATTAAATACGGAAAAAATTATAGTTATTGTCATCATTATCAAGTAATGCTTGAGCCATGTAAACAAGTTTAAATAAAAAAATACAAACTGCTCAACCCAGCGAGATTTCAAAGTCTTTATTCCAAACCTCCTTGTACGAAACACTGCTGATCATTTGCATATTAAGACGACGTAAATATTTTAATGCAAAAAACAATCTACTAATAAAAAATTTTTTTTTTCATATTGCATTCATTCAATATTTCATTCATGTCCAGGTAATATTGTGACTCATGGTGGATGAGTAGGCATCTTTTATGTATATTTACGGAGACAGGCTTTAAACAAGAGCTGAATAACTCAAATTATAATAAACACATATAGACACGTAATTAGAACAAACACATATAAACACAATATATAATTTTGATAAACAACTGTTGTCTTGGTGAGCTAAAACTACTACTCGTCTGAAACATATTCATTTTGCTTGCACATAAGAAAAACCTGGCTTTTCTTTTAATTTAAGCCGATTTAGCTAGGATATAATTGACTCCGCGCGACTTGCATCTTCTTTAAAATCTCATTCGAGCTTTTGGTGAAGCTCGGAAATTTTTTTCAGATTGTCGCAGTGACAGCCTCTTAATTGATAAGCCTCTATTGCCTCGTATTTTAGCATGCCGCGACATAATGATTCAAACCAGTGCAACTCATATCTTTTAACGCATTTTAAACGTGAATAATATCATTCATCCTTGAAATCGAACGTCATACCTTTTGCTTCAGATTAATAAGCTTTTGCGCGCTCAGAACTATAGATAAGTATAAAACCTCCGATACTTTTTATTAATGTTTCCATACGGATTGGAACAGAGACGAGCAAAGACTTGTACAAGTCGTACTTACATATGACAGTAAATAAATGTATGCCTTTAAACCCGGGTCTTCTTCTTAAATATCATGATCCTTGATTCCTGCAACCACCGTAATATGAAGCGAGAATAATATTAAAGCGGGTATTGTAGATCAAAACTCATGATTATCGCATAACCATTTGTAACATTTCCATTGTTAGATTCTTTATAAACCTAATACATCCAAGATATAAGCAGATTTTGTTCGAGTGCCAAACAATAATCTGCGAATTTATTCTCAGCTCATCGAACTTAACTTGCGGAATTTCGCAGGAGAAAAATTTCTGAACGATGAAAATCTGACAAACTGTCCGCTTTTCCGACAGCTTTTTACCGTAAAAACTCGGTAATCACCAATGAATGTCAGGCGCCGATTACTTTACTGAGGCGCCTTAATGCAACAACTGAAAAATCAGGAGATGGCGTGAGTTAAAATATTAAAAAAGCAGATATCCAGATTTTTGTTACGGATATTTCTCTATTATATATTAACAAATAATTTTGCTAGAAAAAAATAATAACTAGTTCCTTGACCTAAAATTTTCAATACGAGCAGCTCGAAATCAAAACAAGGGCGCACAGAATAGCGAGTAAATAAGTCAGAATCATGACACTACAAAAGCTGTAAGTGGGACAAAAATAGGTCATTAAAACACATGTTTGGGTGCGAGTTAATTCTATTTGAATATTTATTGAACGCTGAGAATAATCCACTCAGCACTTTACAAAATACATGATGGATAAAACTATGTGTAAAAAAATTGAGATATTGAATTGATAAAATTGATGAACATGAATAATATGTGAAGAATTTATGACGCATCATGAGTAATACAGCTTATCTCTGTCCTGCTGATATCATAGACTAAATATTAGGTAACAACTATATTAACATTCCATTAGTATTTCGGAGGAATAAATAATTTCATTATTAGTTCACACGTCTTGGTGTCTCGTGAGTCCATTAGTCAGTATTATTGTACAATAACTGTCTTACTATTAGGTCATAATGTTCTAATAAATTATTGATAACGTGATAAAATATTGTCGTTTGCTCCTACATTTTCCATTTACTTCTTGACTATTGCTTCTATATTATATTTTAACTTTTAGTACTTTATAGATCTCCATTTCCCACCCACTAACCTTTGATCATTGAAACAACATTCTTTTATAATTCCTTAGACAATTAAGCCTCCACTCTCTGACAGCCTTTACAAATTATGCCTCCATTCTCTCGGAATCTTTTGTAAATTATCCGACTCTTCCATAATATTACTACTGACATCTGTATTTAAATTTACATTTAAAATAACATTCTTTAATAATTCCTTAGTCAATTAAACCCCCATTCTCTGACAGCCTTCATAATTATGTCTTCATTCTCTCTGTACCTCTTGTCAATTATCTTACTCTTCTATAATAATACTACTGACTTTTGTATTTAAATTTGCATTTGGAACAGCATTCTTTTATAATTTCTTAGTCAATTAAACCCCCATTCTTTGACAGCCTTTATAAATTATGTCTTCATTCTCTCAGAACCTTTTATCAATTATCCGACTCTTTTATAATAATACTACTGACTTTTGTATTTAAATTTGCACTTCTTACCACAGGTGAGCGACTCTGATCCATTGGCCTGGCATCCGCTGTGCACCAGCTGCTGTGCTGAGTATCCATGCTGTGCTGTGTGTCGGTGCTGTGCTTTATATTATTAGACTTGTCTTTGTTATGCATTTCCTTATAAGTACTTTGGAACATGAATAAAATTAAACACGTAGAATACAGGAACGTTTGGTTTGGTTGTCAGCTTGATTACCTTAAATATTTCACGTTAACGGCGTACGTAACTAAAACGACGGAGAGGCGAAAATTTATGCCTAATATTTCTAGGTTCGATTAGTTTTAATGGAAAATGTAGACTAATGATAAAATAAATTAAATCAAATAAATTTAAAAAGCAGGTTTTTATAGTTTTATGTCAATTAATTTCAATATGTTAGGTTCATGATGAAAGATGTAATTTCACCTTCTGATTGATATGTGGTACTATATATATATAACCACCCAATTCCCCTTCAAGAATCCACAATGTAATAATTTTCCAAGTAGCGTTAATCACCATTTAAAAAACAAAGAAATATAATTTTTATTAATTTTCACCTTTTAATTAAAACTTTTTTGGTCTCGTGGTACTTCGTACTTTGTTAACTGGCTGATGATTGGCCATATTATATTATGTTATACTTCTCGATAAAGATATAACGGTAAAATTTTTAAATCAGAAGAGCAAGTAAAAAAATACCTGTAAATAAATTCGATTACTATGAATAAATAAATGGGAAGGTTTTCTAATATATTCATCTTACATATTTCTGTCAATGATAATTAAAATGGATGTAAGAGTTTAATTACATGCCTCTTAATGGTAAAGATTTACGCTCTAAACCCAAACTTCAAATAATACTCAGCGACCAATTTCAGTTCTATAAGCTAAGCCGTCTTAGCGAGCGGATTAAATGAACAATTCCAAAGCTGAAAATTGTTGCTTGCCGAGGTAAGTTTTCGAAATTAATATTATTATTTTATGCTTTGCTTTACAAGTCTTTTGTTCTCAACATTGAGTAATTCTACATGGATGTAAGTATCGCTGGATCCACACACAGGGAAATGTAGAGACTTTGTCTAAATAATGACGCATTTCTTGTCCATGTGTGTGTCATTCTGACCCAGTTTTGCTCATCAGAGGGCTGGATGAGTAAAGGTGTGTCACTATTTGGGAAAAATGACTGACTTATTTTTCTGAGTTCTGATAAGCATGTATACACAATTAGTTTACAACTTGATGTTTGAAATCAAGAAAGTTATTTGCTCTAGGTTTCATTCTGAGTTCCAAGATATTTCAATTTCTTTTAATTGAGCTTGTAAATTTCATTCGATTGAACTTGTACTTTATTTTATGTTCCTCTTGATCTCCACAGAAAACATTTCAATAAGTTCGTAAAGTAGCCTCAAGAATCTATAGCAAAACTGATCCAGGCTTCAAAGTGGGATTGATCTATTTTTCCCATGCGCCGCCATTCGTTACGCTGTCAGAATCGAAGCTCAAAAGCAGCGCTCGGCTTCCAGTTGCGTTTTTTTGCTTCAAAAAGTTCCCCTTCTGCCCTGGCCACACTTTGAAGCTTCGTATTTAACTTTGAATATCTGTTTGCAAAAAAAAATCTTGCTGGTTTTAGAGACGTTTGGCAGCTGGAGTGTTACCTTGAACGGTAAAGAAACGAAGATTGATCGCAGCCATTAAAAGTTTGAATCCAGAAGTTTGGAAAATGTTTTTATTTGCTTTAAATTAAATATTTTTCTTTAGCATATTTGAAAGAAATCAGTTCATAGAGTTCACAAGCAAAGTTGTTTTTTTGTTAAAGTCCAGAAACGTTAATTTCCAATTAGCCGCAAAGAGACTTGACAAAGAAGATGAAGATGATGTGTGAACGATATTGATTTTTCATGAAGGATTTTGATAGTATAACATGTTCGTTTTATTCGTTTATTCAATTTGGAGTTGATAGAAAGAGTGCGGCTTGTTTCATAATCCTCGATTCATAAGTGAAAAATTCAGAACGATTTAGATTTTAGGAACAATCCCTTAGATTTGCGTACTCCATTTTACCTTGTTTTATTTAGTCATTCGAATATTTGACTGATCTTATACTCTAAATATATGGTAGGTGAAACCTTCATCATAAATCACACCAAATTTTATTTTTTACTTATGTAATATGATTTTTAGGTCTAAAAATATCGCATATGACACGTGGAGATAAAATTGTTAGGCTCAATGGAAATTTTAACACAAAATAATTTGGTGAAACCCTTCAGTTACAATGAGAAATTCAAACTTCATCTCCTTACTAACGCTAAAGTAGTAGCAATTTAATTCGCAATTTGTATGGTATTTTATAAATCTTGCACATTAAAGCGTTAACAATGGACTTTCCTACAGTTCGTCGTAGTTCTTGAACAGTTGCTACTGGCGCTTGTGAACGCCGCAGCATTTTATTCAACAAGTTCAGTGCCTTCAGAACCCAATATACTCTTAACTCCCAACTCTTATATACTCTACACTCCCAATTTAATTGAATATACTTTTTTCATCAGGATACTTGCATTTACACACCGCTTGATTGCCACTAATGATGCTAGCAATTGTTTGTCTATAATTAATAGCTCTTTAAAACAATTTCAAAATCCATCGAAGGAAATTCATCATATCACCCGACACACTCTAGCCATTTTCATATGGGGAAATGTCACATTAAAAGGCCGAATGCTACCATGCAACTGACATGCTTAATCTCAAATAAGTCACATACTGTATTACGAGACTCGTCCTTACTTCGAATAGAAGTGCAGTAACTGATAAAACTGCACCGAGTTACTCACTGCACGTGTGAGGTACTCACTGCACGTGTGAGGTACTCACTGCACGTGAGAGGTACTCACTCCACGTGTGAGGTACTCACTGCACGTGTGAGGTACTCACTGCACGTGTGAGGTACTCACTGCACGTGTGAGGTACTCACTGCACGTGTGAGGTACTCACTGCACGTGTGGGGGGGGTTGGGAGCGGTCTGTTCGCTGATTGTCATGCACCGCAAAAAAAAAAATTGCCGGAGTGCCTTGAATTATTTTTTTTCCCAGTTTCACTGATCTATTCATCGATGGACGGTACAATTAATCTATTTTTAACTCGTTGGAAAATAATCAAATGGTATTATTTCGTATTAATGCCTACAATCCATTGTACAAATTTGGAGCAATCGGGTAAATAATTTAAGTGAGAGAATAGAAATAGATAAAAAATGAAAGTAATTGCATTAATTGAAAGAAATTCTGTCGCCGTGGATTTTACTACGTCACTGGAATTAAAGCATTGCACCTAAAGACTGAAATTTCAAATAAAATTTACCTCATTTGCGGCAAATAAATTCAACATACGTTTAACAATCATTTTACTCTCCTTGTCTTCTTGGCTTATAATTGAGAGCCTGTATTATTCAAGCGACTTCCAGGAACAGGAAACTTCTTCCTGGGAAGTGAGGGCTTGAAGCTGCCAGCCAGCCAGTCACAGCCGTTTGTGGTGAGTGGCTGATGACATACATGGCTGGGGCACGGGACATGGCTGAGGCACACACCACATGGCTGGGGCACCGACGGGACTGCCAAGAAAAGCTGGCTGCAAGGATCGCTGCTTTTGGACTGGCAGCCGAAGGACTGTTTAGTGCTGCGTTGCGTCTTGTGGAGGAAGGTTGTCGCGTCACGGCGCTCGTTCGCCGCGCCGGGAAAAGCGTTTCGAGGTTACCTGACCGAGATTTTATTCCATTTGTCTTGGACATTCGGCATTACCGGACCTGAAAAATCAGAGACTGTGATATAAATTATTTTTGCCTATCCTAAGGGTATTGTGTATTTGTTAAATTACACTTGAATGACAACGCATCAAATATCTCAGAACTTTTCGATATTTTAGCAAATAATTTAAGAGGAATGCACAACCTGATATATTTTTATTACGAATAAAATACTATATAATATAGAAATATTTGCGATTTAATGCCTGCCATTTGTTTCACCGCGAAAATTTATTTTAAGTTCTAAATCAATGTAGACTGCGGGGACTGACGAGAAAGTTCTACGTGATTGACAACCTAATTTATTTCAGGCGTGCTAATATTTCTAATATCAGCGATACTTTACTTACGAGATTTATTCAGTATCTTCCCATTTCCTTCAAGGAAATTTACATCAATCGTGCTCTTGAATTTAAATTTTTCTACAATTCAAGCAAAAATATTGCTCTCAAATGATTGAGATGTAGCATTTCATCATAAATTCTCTATTAAATTATTCTCCCTTTCCTTGAAATCCTCTTTTTGGAAACGTAAACTACAATTAATTCGGTATGTTTGGTAATCGTGTTGTTGTAGAGATGTACTTTGAAATTATGTTCTATTTGTAGTTCAGTAAATTCATTACTAATAAGAAATACTCTAGTGAAAGAGCTCTGGGTACCATTTTAAAACATTCAATATTCCAAATAAGAAAACCACCAACTTATTGACTTTGATCAGAGAACTTAGTTAATTAATTGGTTAATGGCGATTAAATTAATTGATAAGCAGTAGCATCAATGATCATCACACGATTTCTTGTTCCAACCTCCTTGTCGTGTTATTGGTCCACTATTCGGTTATTTAGCAACAAAAAAAATTTATTACAAATAATATTAAATATATAGCAACACCGTATTTAGATCGTATATAAGTACTTATATCATTAGTCTGCTTATATCGCAAGTTCACAAGGAATTTAAAAGCAAAGAAAACGCCAAGAAAATTCACCATATCGATATTGAAAACGTTTCGGTGTCCAGCTCCATCATCAGTTCGACTATGATGATGGAGCTGGACTCCAAAACGTTTTCAATATCGATATGGTGAATTTTCTTGGCGTATTCTTTGCTTTTAAATTCCTTGTAAATATATAGCAACATATATAATATTATATATATAATATAAAAAAGTAAATATTCGGTTATTTAGCAACATTTGCAGATACAGATATAATTGTAAATAAATTATAATATCAAGAAGAAATTTTCGGAAAAAGTCTTATGGAGTAAACGTTAAATATTAATAAATAAGGAGCTACTGCCCGTATTTTGATGTACGGGATGAAGAAAGTTCTTCACAACTTTTCCAGTGAGGCATTTAAAGATTTTTTAGCTCTCTGTCTTTCCTCTGTGTCTGTTCCCGCCCCGCCGGGGATGATATTGAATTTCGAATCCGAAACGTCCTTTTTTTGTGACTTTTTCATCACAAACGTTACGGTTTGTGATGCTTCCAATTAACCGTAAACAATGAGAACACTAGCCTGTGTATTGCTTATTTCCAGCAAACAGTGTTCAGCGAATATAACTCGATAATTAAGGAATATGTTCACTGGACGAGAATTTAGTTGAGAAACGTAATCATTCGAGAAAAAATTTTTAATTTTTTTTTCTATTGTTGGAGGCCATAAACTTACGTTGCAGTTGCAAGTTACCGCTCCAAGCTCCATATAGAAATTACCGCTCCAAGCTCCGTATAGAAATTACTGCTCCAAGCTCCGTATAGAAATTACCGCTCCAAGCTCCGTATAGAAATTACCGCTCCAAGCTCCGTATAGAAATTTCTTTATACAGTCCGTCTGTGTCAAGCCACGACCAGAAGCTAGACCTTGACTCGGTGCATCTGCTTTTTATTTTCATGACAGAGAAAATCCGAAAATCCGATGTATTACCTAGGCAACTCTATGTCTTCATCGTGGTCAAAAGTTAACAGATATTGTAGTGACAATTTGACTGTGGCAAATTTGTCTACATGCCGCCTGTCAAAACTTGACAGACATTGTAATGAGTATTTGATTGTGGCAGCTTTGTACACTTGTTGCCTGTCAAAAATTGTCAGATCTTGGGATGAAATTTTTATTATGGCAACTTTGTCCATTTACCGCCTGTCAAAACATGAGAGATTTTGAAATTAGATTTCTATTATGGCAACCTTGTCTACTTTTCGCCTGTCATAACTTGACAGGTCATTGAATGAGACTTGGAATGAGAATTCAATTTTCCTCTTCGATGACAGGGCTCACGGATGGACTGTCTATTTCCCTTATTATCGGTCACGAGAGAGTGAGCCTGACAGACTCTCTCCTCTCTCCCTCATTATCCGAGTTTGACATACAGACTCTTTCCGTCCGCTTAATTGCCAGAGCTTGACAGGGACATGTTTCCGTCCCAGAGTTCATTATGGTCACGTCGCCCTCTGCGACGTTGGAAGTTCCATGCGATTTTTTTTTCGATGGGAATTGTAAAATTTTCAAGAAAAATTCACTCATTTTTTCTCTTCTATGGGAATAGTGAAGACCCTCAAATATTTGTTAAAATGCGCTGAAGAAATATGCACTCATATATATGTGGAAATATCTAGCATAATCAACCGAAATACGAAGGTTATTTATAAACTGGATAGTCGATAGTCGGCCATCATAAACTCATCGTGCGTTTTTCAAGAGGTATATTGAACAATTAAGACTTTTTTTTATCTGTAGATTGTTGGGTTAAGCATGTTTGCGAGAACAACCAATCAATAACGTCTAATAATTTGATATTCAGATGATCGGATAACATACATAATAGCCAGATAATGGATATGGGGTAATGAACTATCAAACTGGCTCTTTTGTCTCACATGATATTTATTGAGTACATTTAAATTTTTTTTCAATGTTCAACCACCTCTGGTAGCCCGTGGCCTTCTGATCTAATGTACTTATGATTTAAGGTTATTTTTGTATCGCCAAATTCACTGCACCTTCAGTTAGGTTCTTTCTTCTTCTAGCGCTTCCGGAAATCAACTATTAAAAAATATCTCATCCATGAATCTAATTTGAGAACAAATAAAGTTAAATGATCTTAGTAGAGCCAGAGAGCCAACTCAGGTAACATTCAATGATTCAGAAAACTCAGCAAATAGTTACATTCAAAACCAGAACCCACATTTGACAGTCAGACCGTTTCGTAATAAAAAAATTAAGACGCTCCGAGTATTTATTGAACCCTCAAGCAGTCAATGTTCTTCGAGAACAATCGAATATCTGGCATACCCAATAACAGTATCAGAACAATCATCAATCAGATAGAACTCCACAGTTTCCTTCAATGATGCATGCATTATGAGTGTCCATCAGTCATCCTAGTAAATAATACACTCGTTTTAAATCCATGTAAACTGAATACTCGAGCGGAATCAGACTAGCAATCAACCATGTAAGCACACATTTTAATTACTCCTCAACCACCCTCACATTCAGAATCCTAGTTCATCAGGCACACAATTGAAGTACTCACCGTGACACATTCATCACAGTGCTCGTGGAGCAGCAAGTTAAACGGAGCGCATGTCTAGCCGCCCAAATTTCTATTTCTATTCCCAGTGTTCAAAGCGTCTACTTTTGGCTTGGAATTCGACAGCCCGATTACTGGGTGGAGGCTCCGGCAGTATGGCCAGTGAAGTGGGCCTCAGCTTCTCTGTAATTCGACAAAAGTTCATCCCAAAGCTCGTCTTTGATGTCCAATCTCAATGTGGAGCTCTGCTGGGGCAGCATGTATACCCAGATTATCACCGCAAGCTTATTTACGTAAATGCCGGCAGCAAAACATCAGCTCCAAACAGGCAGTTCAACTTTTTTAAGACATTTGATGATTAAATTTTAAGGTCTAAAGTTGTTGGTCAATCATTTTTTTTCAATAAATGTTTCACGGGTTCTTGAATTGAGTTTAACATCAACTGAATTTTAAAATGTTTCGTCCAGAACATTTCAACAACAAAGCGATGTCAGATTATAACTAATGCATGTTGTCCAAAGCACATGAACTTTTTATTAAAATAACACATGGAATTCCCTTGCAATTTCCTTAGACAGAGTCGAAACATTGTAGAATAAACGGATATAAGTCAAGTACGTGTAGGCATCCCTTACCACTGGAACGTTTGACATTCTGCGGACCTGCGATACTGGTTTGCAAGAACGATCGAGATAAAGTGCACGAAAACGAAAACTAAACTCATATAAGCACCAAAGGAAACTTACATACATTTAAAGAACAAATCTAATATCATCAATTTGATATGAAAAATACCACAAACTTTACAGGCTTTCTTGGAGCGGTCCACTCTTAAAACAAGGAAGCAAACGAAGCAAGATCGTCCCGTAGGCCCGAAGAAGAACACAAGCGCTCTATTGTGCCGAGTGAGCTCTCGAGCCTCGTTGAGCCTTGGTGTGGATGGCACTGCGAGCCACTTAAGGAATAATAGCAAATAATTGGAGACGACCCTGGACCGGTTTTTTTTTCAGGGTTTATTGCCCCAAGCTTCGCTTCCTGTGATGCTTATTTGACACTTTTTGCTGACTTGGTCTTCTCGAGCATCAGATGACTTCTTGCCTTTGTTGTCAGGCGAGAAATTGCTTAATTTTGAACGATGTTATTCGTGCGATGAATTTTTCGTCTTGCTGAAAATAGATGACGACTTTGAGAATCTTTCTAGAAGGTGAATCTTCAGATAATTTTACATTGCAACCCTTGTGTTATATTTAATTCCGAAAAAAAATATTAAATTCTCATGATATTGGAGTAAATTAATTTGATTTCGGGTGATCACTTTTTATCATCTGTCTCTTGAATGGCAGTAGGCAACAGGTCATATGTTTCGTCCTAGACTATAAATAGAAATTCATAGCTTATCGTGAGACATTTATATGATTGGCATCAATAAATGCATTGACGAATGAGCCCATTTTTCATTTGGATGTTAAATATCATTTGCACTCTACTTCTCTCTCTTGGTAATATAATAGACGCCTTCAGCGAAGCCAATGGAAAGCTAACAGTTATTATTCGGCTTCAATTTTCAACCAGTTTGAAAATTTTGCAAACTAAAATTTTCCAATGGAAACAAGAGACAAAGAAAATTTAACTGATAGAATAACTTCACTATACATTATACAATAACTTCAATAAATATTTTTATGTTAACGGTAAGCTGAAAATACGCTTGCATCCCATAAATTTGAATAAATTTCACCCTTGGTACTTTCTGAATGATTTTTGGAACTCATCGGCCGGCACCAGCTACACTTGAATTACCAAAAGAACGTTGTAGCTGTTGGAAAGGAAACTTTTCTCACGCCTTAGAAATTTTCCTTGATACTTTCTCTAATTTTTCCGCATCACGTGTCTTGGAATTCTGCTGGCAAAGGTTTCTGCTCCCAATAATTTGGCATTCATTTTGAGTTCGCTTAGAATTCACCCTGGATTTTGGAATTCATCAGCAAACGCTTCAGTTTGGGCACAAATGTCGACAGAAACCACAGCGCGTCCAACGCTGCGCAATGCCGACTAAAGGAGAACGAGTGTTTGAACTATAAACTATTTTCAGACCTATTCATTATTTAACCCATTTACGTATATCATAGTTTCTATTATATACAACTTCGTGCCAAACTAGCCACTCCCATCTGTACGACAATCACTCACGCCTCAATTTTTCCCGATTTTTTTTATATTTCAATTTTACGAATGTAATCGCTCACGTGATGTTTAAGCCTTAACTTTCATCTTGGCTTTCATCATCCAACTTTCTTGATGCAATGCTTGAGAAAATCTCATGGATACATCTATTATTAGAGTACATGAGCTAACAACGCTATTTTCCAGCACTCGTATCAAAATTAAATTATTGCCTAAATCCTCAATGAACTAAGAATTTATTAGACAATATAAATGTTTTGACGACGAGCAGGATGACAAAAAAATTAAATTATATATTATATACATGAATTTGCACGAATGAACAAAAAAACTGATGGAAACACCTAAATTCACCATTAGAAGACAGGTAACAATGAAACACTAATTACAAGTAATGCCAGGTAGAAAACAACTAAGAACGTTGTTCAAATAAGTCTCTTAAAAGTATGTAATTTTACCAAAATCCTTAAATAAGGAGAGTTAGTTGACCTAATTCCGCTCAAAGTTCGTTCGAGAAGCATATTTGTGCATCCAAGTTACCTATGCTCAAAGCTTTTCATTATTAATGTTATTATTCTATGTTTTTGCTTCAGATATGACGATAATGATATGCATGCATGCTTTTTAAAACAAAGCCTTGATTGAGCCACGATGAAATTTATCTCTAATTTATTTACTTTTTTCCGTTTGACTTGCCAATTGGTAAATTTGAGCCTCAATCACTCCCGCATAAATTTGTACATTGAAATCATTAATTATTATGCCTACATTATTTAATTTTTAACTGATGATGAAACTGGTTTCCAAAATATTTATAAATTGATTATGATTATATATGTGGGTGAGATTAAATTTTTGATCGAGTTTGTTAAATGTCGTCCTTTTGTCATCTTTGCGCATAAATTAACAATAAAATCAGCATTCTCATTTTATGCCTATGATCTAGCAACACTAAATACTCTTCCGATTTAATTCCGAGTCATCTCGTGTCCATTTGGACTTACATCCCTACATTCTGTGCCTATATGCTTGGCAGTCAAGCGGCCAAATGAAGCCTCGGCAACAAAGTCAGACTTGCAGAGAGCGTTACATGCTTGGCAGCCAAGCGACCAAATCAAGCCTCGGCAACAAAGTCAGACATGCAGATAGCGTTACATGCTTGGCAGTCAAGCGGCCAAATGAAGCCTCGGCAACAAAGTCAGACATGCAGATAGCGTTACATGCTTGGCAGTCAAGCGACCAAATCAAGCCTCGGCAACAAAGTCAGACATGCAGATAGCGTTACATGCTCGAGTACGCGGCCATTTGGGCTGGAGGCTCGAGTGCTTCCAGCTCAGGCCGTACAAAAGACGACCGATGCTCGGATGAGCGTCACTAGTTGAAGTGCCGTGGCTGTGGCAGCTATGGATCACTTCATTACAGGAGCTGCCGGGTATGAATGCCTGCTTAGTGCCACGGCACTGCATGAGGCACGCAGTGCAGTGACTGCGTGATCACTCGTGGCATCATGACACAATGCATCATGACAATGTTTTTAATTAATAAAATTAATTCCTTTTTGTTGGAATGGTGAGTGTGGGAGGCCTTTATTTGAAAAAAATGCATAGAGTTATTCGGCATTAGGTGTGACGTTTTCTAATTATATGTTTTTAAATTTAATATAGATCGAAGATTTGGAATATAATACTGATGATACCCACATTTGTTCACATCCGTCTTACCGATCAAAGTTTTCGCAGATAATTTTTGGTCCTTTTTCATCTCATTTTTCAGCTTTAATCTCGACGCACTACGAGCAATAACTCTTATAAAATTCTTATGAACCATTTTAAAATTTTTTTAGTGTTTTTTTTGCTCGATTTTGCAACACACTCGTCCAGAAAAGCTTTATTAGCTCGCGGAAAATATGACTCGGAAAATTATGGAATATGTGAATATTTGATGGAGTAAATGTGGTCGTGCCTCCTGAAGTTTTAGATGTAGCAAATAAATCCGTGGAGAATGTTGTGACTATATATTAAATCATGTAGAGATGTAGTGAATGGTGTTTGAGTGTTATACATAATAATATGGCATGTTCAGAGGCCTTTTATTGTCCAAGGAAGCTCACGTAAAAAAGTCAATATTAGGCTGATCTTGATATTTTGATGCGGTATTCTTGGCCGAGTTCAAAGCACTCGCAGCATTTGCCTGCGTAAAAATCATGAAAAAAGGGTTTACGTACAAGTACGATAAGGCTGCATGGATTTTGCATTATTCATTAATTCATATTTTTTGTCGCAAATTACAGAAATTTTACTAAAATTTTTACAATCAAGTTGAAATGAAAAATGGAGAAGGAATAGTGCTCTACGATAAGGCGTATTCTAATATTTTAAATTTCAACATAAATTAAATCTAAGGAATTTTATGGTGAGGACTGAAGGCATTAAATTAAAGAACTTAAGTTAAATTACGTTTTCATATCTAACACTCTACATTACTACATATAGCGTGCAATTACAACTTGTGCGAGGCCCTAAACGACGCTATTCCAAGTCTGTTGAAGTATTTAAATCTGCAACTCTTATTTCCGGCAACCACGAAATACATCAGCGAGAGAAGTCCCCCGACGAAAGTTGCTGGTGCCTGACGTGCAAGTTTGTCGGCTGCACGGACAACTAAACCACACATCACTCTTGTGTTGTGCACTCAGAAAGAAGATTGGGTCATTTTGTTCGCTTAGTGACACTTTCTTACCCACACGAGCAGCGTGCGGCCGTAAGAATCTTGCCGGGCCAAACTTGGTCAGGGGGACCAACACTTGGGGGAAATTGCATCGATATTTGGACACAGCTTCGCTTAGTTCTCTAAGTGCACTCTGCATTTTCCGGAAATGTGTACCTGGTTTTGCAAGTAAAAAGGAGTGACAAAATATAACAAAAAAAATCATTCAAATCTAATATTATTCTGACATTTACTCGTGTGCATATTTTTCTATCGTGCTTCTAGATTTGCTCACGTTTCAAGAACTTATTTGATTATCAATAGGAAATTTCAATCACAATTTTCTGAAATCGATTGTCGCTGTCACTTATAATATATTTTTAGATTCGATGATCGAGGTGAATTTATCACTAGAGTAGAATAATATTTCGTCTCACTTCGGGTGCAGTTCAATAATTTTCCTGTATCTGTGATGGTCAGTTATGCCGTCTTAAATGATTGATGCAAACCATCAATGAATATGGCGAGTTCAACTATTAAAATAATCGGAATTTCGCCAGGTATTTTCGTTGTGCATCAGTAGTGAGTTTATCTTATGGGTCATTCATTTAGCCTTTTGATGACACGCTTTGAAATTTTTTAATCGGTAGCTGTGAGGAATGTGAAATAAACATTGTGATGGTTTGCACCGTTATAGGTTCAGTCGTTCGACAGACTCAAGCTGAACAGTTAACGTCAGGTTCAGTCATAATTCGATAAGTCTTCATACTTATTCAGGATAACCCAAGCAGCTTGGAATCGTAAACTTGACTAATCTAAACAACCCCAGAGAGGAGAGGGACATCGCTCTGTCCTGCTGAGATAACAAATGACACAATAAATACATTAGAAATGAACGATACATGAAGATAATACCATAATTCATAATACAATAATCCATATAGACACTAATTGAAGAACACTGTTTCAAACGCACTCGTACCTGAGAATAGCGTACTGCAGGCTATATTAGCTCAGTCAGCCTCGCGAAGATACCAGAAATAGAGGGCCGTTACACGACTGGACAGGCCTTAAGTACTATTTCGCGCATTAGTGCGGATAATAATCCTACAGTCATCATGATAAATGTTTGGCGAAATTTTCCAGATTTGCTCTCTTACATGGGGAAATTAATTTTAAAATTTTCAATCTGAGGTTAGGATTTTGAATTTGGTCCAAGTGATGAGTTTGATTTAGTGACAATGGATCCAACTTTAAAATCAGGGGTTCAATCTAATGATATTGATTTGAATTTAGAACACTGAGATCAAATTGATAATAATTAAAACTATTTTAAAATAATGTATTTCATTTGATGATATTAGGTTTGTTGAGAGTCTCCCCTGCAGACGTGATGGCTGGCCACGCATCTTTAAGAGCTCGGGTCTGGAACTCCAGGGCCCGAAACCATTGCACTTCGCCTTGAACCAAGGCTGTTAAAGGCAATTCTTGTGATTCTGAACAAGATGATTGACGTGAATAATTAAATAGTTGAAAAAATCAACCTATTGAATGCTGCTGCTGAATCAGCCAAATTAGCATTTGTTATATTATAATCATTAACTAAACTTGCGGAAAACTAAACGATCTGAAAAATAAAATAACAAAAAGGACTTGAGGATGCTAAGTCGAATTTTCCACTTATTATTTAATTTTATTCTTTTCTCTATTACCTCTTAATTAATGAGGTGTTTCGATTTCCCTATTAAACTGTTATTTTACACAAAATTTGGTTGTGGTTGCCACTTATTTCCCTCTTGATGAATATTACAAGAAGAACTTAAGAATTCCCATTCGAATTTTCAATTCTTTCTCTATTTTTATTCTCTTTTTCAATTACCACTTAGTTACTCAATGTTTTCCGATCTTCATATCATGTTATTTTACTCACAATTTAATTGATTTTACTCACGATTTAATTGGTGTCGTAAGTTTTCTTATGAATATGCAGACCTTGAATTAAATGCTCGGGACTCTCATTACTCTCGTGATCTGAGGACAACATCTGCTATGTGTCGCCGATAAATTCCGGTCCTGATGGCCGTGATCGGAAGGGGAGCGAAGTTTAACGATGATGCAGCGCTTTTTACTTCCGTGTTTATGGAGACGAATGGCGCCAAATGAACGCAAGCTGTTTCATCCCTTTATTCCCTGGGGAAAATTCAGTGCAATATTGTGATGCAGGTAGATTTGTTCGCTGACTGTAATCTACCCCAGGCGACGGTATGATATTTGCAAGAAAATGAGAGACGGCCGAGGGCCGGCCGCCGAGTTAGCAACGGTAAACCTTTATCATTTCCGACAACAATGGTGTTTAAGAGACAACTCTTCGGTCATATTCTGTACAAATTCAACAAAACTTTATTTGCACAAATATTTGCTGTGCAAATTTTGGTTGAAGGTCATTATTATTTTGTATAAACTATTTCCTGTATCACTAAATGATTAGTAAATAATATAATAATAAATAATTTTATGACTTTTTGCTGCACAATAATTGATTGATAAGAGAAAATAATTGGTTCAGGATAATTATAGAATTATAGCCTTCTGTAAATTTAATAAATACAGTGCACACAATTAGAACAACTAAATTCTCACGTTCAATTTTGATATTGGTCGGCACAAAAGATACCGTGTTCCTTTCTCGCGGAAAGCTGAAGGATTGCTTGTTCTTATACCCGGATTTTATCTCGAGTTGAAGTGCTTGATATATTAAGGAGTAACTGTATTAAACTTTTGATCATTGAGAATTGATTGCCCACATCAGTGTAGCTACTTACTCCTGCTCATAACAAATCTCGAGAGTGCACTGAAGTTCCGAACTTTTCCAATTTGAAAGAAAGATACCGTGGCGCAGAGAAGAGAGCAGCAACTTTTGCAGCCCCAATGCAATCCTTTCAAGACCTGAAGACCGAACTTCGCATAAACTTTGGCTCAAAATGAAGTGCTCGGCTTCTTAAAGATATAATGTTCCTGCGTTAGCTTCAAAATAGAGTAGCGAGGCTCGGCTAAACATTGCACTTTCCTGATTTGCTTCACGATACGAAGGCGTTGATCCCTGTAAAATATCCATAGTTTAATATTTAAACAAAGCTCGGTTCTTTTATCGTAATTTGTTAAGATATTGAATATTACTTCGGTAAATAATTGGTAAAGGTGTGACCGAACAAATTGGTGGGTAGAGTGCGAGCATTTTTGTTTTAAAGGAGGACATAAATTTTGAATTGATCAAAATCTGACCTTACCACAGTAACGTGCGACGAATGGCTTGCTTTTAAAGGTGATGCTTGTGATGAGCTCGGCTATGGAGAGGGAAAGAGAGGGAAAAAGAGAGGGATGGGGGAAATGGGAGGCGAGTGAACCGTATTGAAAATAATGCAAGAAATTCGGCTATGGAGAGGGAAAGAAAGGGAAAAAGAGAGGGATGAGGGAAATAGGAGGCGAGTGAACCGTATTGAAAATAATGCAAGAAATTCGGCTATGGAGAGGGAAAGAAAGGGAAAAAGAGAGGGTTGAGGGAAATGGGAGGCGAGTGAACCGTATTGAAAATAATGCAATAAATTCGGCTATGGAGAGGGAAAGAGAGTGAAAAGGATAGGGTCCGAACCTACAATTGGTACTCTGCCAGTACCAGAAAAATATAATTTAAAACCAATGAGTTCATTGGTCGTTAACTAGAATTTTGCGTTTCAATAAGCAGGACTATCCTGAGTTTGATATCACATATAATTATTTATGTTTATGAATACTGGGAAAGATTGTGAAAGGATCCACATGCGAAATAATTTAAACCTAAGAACGAATTTAGCAACATACCTTACTGACTTGATGTCCATATGTACAACTTTATGAACATCATGGTTCACCTAAAGCGAATATTATTTTAACAATTTAACGTTCCGCTGATCGAACTGTATTTTTGCAATCGAAATATTTTCACTCTACTGAACTTCATCATTTCCTCACATTAGATTTAGCCATTAGCTCTACTAACAATGTGTATAAATGGTGTCAGAAGCCTCGGACTTGCCAAAATTTGGCCAACAATGATCCGTTCATACCCTAACAAAATTCGGGTCCGCCTAGGCTTCCGCGCAGTAGTCGCGACACTCGGCCTAGAGTTATCCTGGGTCTTCTTGGCCACCCTATCGAAATCAGCTTCTGGTTAGAATCTCCTTTCAGACGTTAAAGTGGTCTTAGAGTATGAGTAGGGATGCCGAGCAGAGTCATACCGAGCTTGCAAACTGCCCAGAGGCTGCCCTTCAAACATTGAGCCGCAGTGAACATAGAGAAGCTGATTTACGAGCTGACCTAGTCCTAGGCAGCGCTTAATGCAGAGTCGGGTCCGCATTTAAATTTTGTTAGGGTGCTTAACAATGAGAGTTGCATTTCAGCTCACATTTATTCCGAAACGAACAAAAACACTTATTTTGCTTCGTTTCCTTTGTAATTAAAATTAGAAAGCTGCAAGTTTCATTATAAAAACTTATAATTTCATTTTACGTCCAATTTCCTTCATCACCGATATCTATAATGAATTTTTACTGATCTCAATTAATATCTTAAAATTTTGCAATTGTGCATCAGTCGAGCATATTTCCAAGTTTAATCACTTTATACCCCTGAAAAAGATAAAGAAAGAGATGATTAGTAAATTTTGATCACAAATAATTGAAAACGTACGATCACCGCAATAATGGTGATAACTTAGTTCTTAATGTCTCCGCTAGTCACGCGATGCTTTAATAATAGAGACAATCTTTGCGGTCAGGGCACTCAAGTCCCGTACACAAGTGACTTCACTGATGCTGGTGACTGTCGTGGCATGAAAATGATACGTACATGCGACCACGTACCACACGCACCACAATGCGCACAATGCGACCACGTACTACACGCACCACAATGCGCACAATGCGACCACGTACCTACACGACCACAATGCGCACAATGCGACCACGTACTACACGCACCACAATGCGCACAATGTAGCGATCTACCTACACGCACCACAATGCGCACAATGATCACGTACCTACACGCACCACAATGCGCACAATGCGACCACGTACCTACACGCACCACAATGCGCGCAGTAGCCCTATACACGCACCACAATGCGTGCAGTAGTCCTATATACGCACCTCTATACACGCACCACAATGCCTACACACCTATACATACGCACTACAATGCGGTAGCGTGATTGCAGCGCAGCAACGCTAAATTACGCCACACTCAGGCTGCGTAGTATCAAATATTGAACGTCGTCCCGCAGATGACGGCACTTACCTTAGAGTTATTATTAAATGTGGGGCTGAAGGGAGCACAGCAGCAGCTGTAGCTCCGGACTCGTAACGTCGCACCGGCAGTTCGATGTCGTTCCATATTTTTGTGTGAATTTTGCTGCCAGATGCGGGGGAAATTGTGAATCTTGCTGCCGCATAGGGGGAAAATTATTGTGAATCTTACAGCCGGATGAAGGAGGAAATTGTAGTGAATATCACTGCAAGATACCGATGAAAATTGTGGAGAATCTCGCTGCCAGATACGGGGGAAATTGTAGTGAATCTTGCGGCCAGATACGAGGGAAATTATAGTGAATCTTGCGGCCAGATACGAGGGAAATTATAGTGAATCTTGCTGTCAGATACGGGAAAAATTTTTTCAAAAATTGTTATTGGCGACATAACCATCCCTTGTTACTCGTGCTGACAGCGACTGCAGAAAATTCCTGGTAAACTTGCAGACAGCAACGGGAGGAAATTGTTATAAATTTTGCTGTCACGACAAGAGGAATTGAACGTAAAATGTCCTTCCAGCGACGATAGTAAACTTTTCTAAGTCTGGTTGCCAGTGACAGCAGGAAATTGTAGTGAATCTTGCTGTCATAAATTGGAATAAATAATTGTCTCACTGTCATAATGAGGCGAATTGGTCATGAGTCTTTCTGTAGGCAGCGGCAGGAAATTGTTGCGAACTATTCTGCCATCAATACGAGGAAACAGTTGCGAATCTTTCTCTTGATAGCGAAAATAAATTATTGTGAATCTTGCTGCATGGGATATTATGAATTTTTTTCAAAATATGATGAATATGCTCGGAAATAATTTAAACGAATCATGCCGCGAATGAAAATAAGCAATTTTTTTAATCTTATTGTGTGAAAACTGAGAAAAGGATTCTGAACTTTGCTGTCTCTTTGCTGCAGTAAATCTTGCAGCAATCAGTGAGGATAACTTCCTGCGAATTCTCGACTCGGGCGACGACAGAAACTTGCAGCAAATTTTGCTACCATCAACGTTAAAAAATTCACGAGAACCTTCTGCTCGGTAACCTCTTTACATTGCTATCAGATATGGATGTAAATAATGCCCGTTTAATTATTATGAAGGAGGCAGGAGGCATTATTATTCTAACTCGAATTGAAAAATTTGACATTGAAATCAGCATCGAAAATAAAAATTCTTTTTACGACTTTGAGTTCGTTCGTATAAAGGAGTTTCCTAATAATTCATGTAACGGCCGTCATAGTTTGTTTTCTTTTTCTTGCGCCGCCATCTCAACAAGCGAGGCTCTACATGCCTCTCTTTTTAGCGCCTCGTCCAAATATTAATACAAAATAGCGAGCATGATGAGCGCCTACAGCCTTAATATGCTTTATTTTCTTGTGTTACTATATCGCATTATTATTTTAATGTTGTTAATTGATTTTATTATAATAGTAGCACAAGTTTAAATAAAAAGTGCTCAACTGATTTAATAATGTAATCAAATCATCAATTATCATGTAATTAAATTGATCCTAGTTTTATTGCAAGAAAAGGTCATGGAATAGTAAAAACTTTACATAATTTGACACTTCAAGGCCCACGGAATACCAGATTATACCATCACAATAAAATCTACGAGTAATAAATAATTATAATCTGTTCAAATTTTATCACTCAGTTCTATAAAGCAGGAACACGGCGAATGTGTCCGTCCTGAAAGTATAGAACCACAACATTTAGAATACCTATAGCCTACGGAATGCATTAACCTTACTGCGAAGAAGACCACAGCCTATTCAAATAAAATCAAAGAGGTCATTACTGTCTTAATGATAATTCAGATTAGGAAGAAGTAATCACTTCACGAAGTGATTACTCTTCTGCTGGTATTCTTCAGGTATAAGTAAGCTACTTGATGTTTCCCTTCTCCCTTCAAAATTTAAAACTCGTCTCTATTTAATAATAATAATAGTAATAATAATAATAATAATAATAATAATAAATGACTGAAGAAAAGTCTGGCTCTCATTTCACGGCTCAGAGTGTTATTATATCTGATTTATTATAGCAGAGGCTTGTATTCAGAACGATATCGACCAAAAGTTCTATTATATCGTCCATCGCAAACTGCGAGCGCAGCAAGCGAGTCACTATTGAGCATTGAGAGCAGGACGTAGGCCCACAAGTTGATTATATAACTAAGTCGTCTGAAGCAGCGGTTCAGTAGACGGATTACCCTGAGATTTCTGGCAAGATTGTTTACTCTGAGATTATCTCCCTTAGAGATTCAGGTAGTTTGTAATATATTTATTATCTCACTGTGATTTTTTAAAAAATCTATATTCACAACATTCTGATGTACTTCTTACAACCCGCATAACATGAACAACTTCTTCGACACTGCGATGTAATATCTTTAGTTAGCGAGTCTCATCCTATAGGTCTCTGATAGCGAGTCTCATCCTATAGGTTTCTGATTCCCGAGATTATTTTGGAGGAATATCCTTCAAGAAAGTCATGCATCGCATTTTGATTAACATAATTTTAATTTTTTAGTATTTCCTAATTAGTAATGTTGTGTGCCATACGAATTTTTGTAATATACAAACTCTTTAATTTTCTCTCCCAAATTCTATGAATTTTATCTTAAAAATTAAAAATCGCAGGCTCTGCAACTCTCTTCAAAATGGCTCAGATGTATCCCATTCATCTATTCATCTATTTATCTATTTTTCATCCATGATATTGTTGTCTACCCAAAACACAAACCGTTCACAGATATATTGTAAATTAAGAGATTAGCACCAGCTTGTATATGAATTCGACACGTATTTCTCCAATGTGTTAGAGTTAATCTTTTACGCAGTAAATTCAACTCAATATCCCTACTTAAAAATAATACAGAAATGCGTAAGCTTCTATGGCAGCTTCAACATTTCAGAACAGCTCCCGAATAGGTCGTTTAAATTCAATGAATGTTTGTTGGCCGTATAAGACTCTTCTTAAGAGCGCTATTCTTCTGAGCGCCGACAGGAATTGGGGGCTGTAAGCAATATATGCATATTGAACTTGTAGACAATTTATGCATATTGAAGTGCTCGGGTCACGAGATGCTTCGTTTAAGACGGCAAAATATGCGATCTCCGGAACCCGGCGTCTTGAGCAACAAACGATCTTTCCAAAACGCCCCAATTCAATGATATGAATGCTTTGAATATAAATGCTCGATGCTTTGAATATAAATATATAAATTTCTTAAATTGCTATTATTCAAATTCAAGGAGTATAAATTGAAAATATATTCGCTTTCAATCCAGTCAACTTGTATTTTGATTGTTTTTAAATTTTCATGCATGTTTTTATTAATTCAAGGTATAAATTGTCCTGCTGTGATCTGCTCTCGTTAATAAAATAAGATATCAAAAGTAAATTTCATATTTGACAGAAAGTGTTCATTTTTTAATTCCCAATATATGCATTCAGCAATATATTATATTGCTTCGAGCTCCCTTCGTTATTTCCCAATATAAACAATAAATATTAAATAAAATTTTAACAATTAAATTTTTCGAGGTGCTACAGCTGTGGACAACACATTAAGATATTCTACTGTGGACCAAAGAAGGTGATCGCTCACCAGTAAGTTAAACGCACCTGAGTAAGAAAAATAGAAAAATATAACTAAGTACTCACTGCAGTGAGTGAAAGAGAGCGCATTTTCTCGTTGCCGAGTATCATGGATACGCGGCAACGTGAAGTCACAGACAGACAGACGGACGGACAGACGGATGGACATGACGAGCACAATAGCGCCTTTTTTCCATAAATGAAAAAATGCGCTAATAATTCAGATACAATAACAAAAATGTAAAATAATTAGAAGAAATAGTCCTTATAAGAGATAAAAGCAAGTTCCTTGGCCTCAACTCCATAACAAATTATAACGGTGATTACAATAATTATCCATTATCGGTAGCTAAAAGACCAGCTGTAGGCCGACCAAAAGGTCAGCTGTCACACAGGCAAGTGGCAGGCGAGAAGTAAAGCCTATATTGCAGCGTTGCAAGAACTTCTGAATTCACGTCTGTGCTCAGGGATTTGTTTTTTTCTTTAATTAACGCAAAGTTGATTGTTAGTATAATTGATATTTGAGATGAATTTGTTTATGTACTAAAAATCGAAATCAGTTTATGGAAATATTTTCCTAAATATGTAAATAATTTTAAAAATATTTTAAAGATTTTTTTAAGTCTTTAGAAGTAACGCTTCTCGGTCACACGAAATAGCCAATTTTACGCACCGGGAGAGCTTTTGTGTGAATTCCTATGCATAGTTTTGTATCAAGTTCGCGAATTCTTAAAATAAATTTTTAAGTAACATTATCAGAGTTAGCATATGTGTGAACCACTATGATTCAAGTAGAAAAATAGTGCAAAATTGTGAAAAAAAAATATATTTTTAAATTATTTACAGAGTTAAGGCAACATGAAACTGTTAAAATAGTTTATGCATTTTAAAATTAACATTGATAATTTTTCTTTTCAGTGCTTTGCTCTACATTCTCGACTTCGCAAATCTATTCGTACTGTGTTGAGTCTTTATCTTAGGATTAATTAAATGCCATCATTAAAATGTACGTAATTTAGACCCATTTTAAGACGTCCAAACCCCGGCATTTTATGGTGATATCCCCATACGTAATCGCAATATAATATAACTGATAAAAAAAACTCTCGTCCATTTTGTTTTTTTTAGTGCCTAAATGTTCTAAATAGTGCAGAACTGAAGTGGTTCTTAATGAACTTCATTGTGAAGTTTTTCTAGGAAGAACAAGAAATTTGATTCTAAAGTTTGTTTAAAAAGTGCGAGTGACAGTGAGTTGGGAACTAACCGATCTGAGATATTTAATTCGACTTCCCGAGACTTTCACGAAACATTCAAAATATAAAGCTGATCAAAACGAGTGAATCAAATCTATTTGAAAACTCATGTTAATCGTGTTTAAAATTTGACAAAATTAGGAAATTTCTGATCTATTTAACTTGAATTTTCTAAGTTCCAAGCAAAAAGAAGAAATTCATCTGTAGATTCATATATTTATTGTAATGAATTGTAATTGATGATCATTGCACACAACATGAAACTGGAAATCGAAAACCTGTGAGTGTATTTTGTTTCAGCTAAGATTATAAGAAGACATATGGACCAAAAGTTTGTTGCTCTCAACTTTGAATTCCGTTAATTCGTGGCATACCTTGAGAAAGACTAAGGTATTTTCCAAACAGAAACTCCCTATTTCATTCCTGACAAGTTAAAGTTTTTTCAACTCTATTTACTATTTATAAATAATATATAATAAGCTATTGTCACAAGAATTGTTACGTTATTGATATTCCTTGCTAAACTATTAGGGTGATAATATTTTGCCATCAACTGCACCCGTTAAGATAGTCCGCTGAGCAATACCTAGGACCTAGTGCTTTAGACGCTCATAGTGCCACGTTATTCCTAGTAAACCTAGTCACCAGTTACTAACATTAGACCCACCTAGCAAAATATAGTTAATAGTCTACATGTTGTCTGTTGAAGTTTCAACTCAAGCTCCTCCGACCCAGTGCCCTCGTATAGAACTCGTCGCTACTAGTGTCTAGGTTACGGTTCACTAGGATTAACCTACTTGTGGAGACCCGCATATATGCACCTTATTGTGATCTCGTTGTTGTTGCCGTTATTTGTTTCATTGTAATAACGTTGGACGTTGTTTTCCTAACTTCGACTTCGTCACTGGACCTGGAGGTCATATCGCCGTAAGAAACTTTGAAGTTATTAAAGCTTTCGTGGAAATAACTTAATGAGTGAAGAACAGTTCACCTGTGAATAGTTTGAATTTGTTCTATGCTGTGTTGAACTATGAAAGTGGTTGAATATTAAGGATTTGTTAGGAGCTGAAACATTATATTTCTGTTATTAAAAGTGCGTTTTTTAACATGGCGACTTAAGCTCAGGTATTCATATGAGCCAAAATCGAAGAAATCAGGTGATTCCAATGAATTCAGTAATCCAGTACAGTAATGCGAGATGAATTATAGTTGATTTGCCCTTTATTTTCCAAGCAATAAATGTTACTAGTCCTAACCAAGAGAAAATTCATACTTTACACACGTATATGAGTTTCCATGGAAATATAGCCTGAGTAGTGACGTTGACTGCAGCAATACCACATTGGTATCAGAAACCTCTTTTAAGATGCTAGAAAAAAACGAATTCAAATTAAAACTTGCATTCATCACTAACGGAATTTGAAACATTGCTAAGATAAAATAAGATTATTACCTTATTATTAAAGATATATGAATTGAAAAGATACTTGAATGTGTTCAAGTCAACGGCAATAAATTCCAAAGCAGTGGAAAAACAACCACAATCGCCTTAAAAGTAAGTAATAACCATTTGTTGGTAAATTAATACAGCAAAAGCAATAAAGATTGCGGTGGAACCTGGAGAAAACATTAACGTTTTTATAGAACGGATTTCTGTACTTGAAAATAGTGAACTTTCAGTTGCATAATTTTAAATCAAAATCGAAGAATTTACTCAACTAACAAATTAAAATAACAAAAAAAAATATTTCGACACAAATAAGAACTTGACCACAATTCAATGAGTGTGTAAAAGTTCAGAACGATCACAAGCGATCAGTAGAATTTAAAGGGAAGAATAATCATAAGAAGAGCTTAACCCAAGCTCAGAACATCGTACTGTCTTTCAAACAATAACCTACTACTAAAAAACTTATACCGTGGGTAAATAAAATAAATAAAGGACCAGGGATACATAAACAACGAATTCGGCGAAAAAAGCTAGACGATAAGGAAGCAAAGTGTACAAAAGACAAGAGAATATAAGAAGAAAGAGAAGCAAAAAGAAAAAGTATAAGGAAGTGGTCGTCATGGCGGGAAGGTTTGCTGGCGCCCGCATGGGCTTAAGTCATCAGTCGAAAAAAGCTGAAGCCGCTCTCAACAAACGCAACAAAAGCAAGGTAAGTTGCAGTTATTAATTCAACATGATTTTCTATATGATTCAAACGCCTCATGAAACGAATAGTGTAATTTTTAAAAGATTTCACTTTATCATTTCGCGGACCATTATGAAGATAAATTTACGATTGCATTCCAATGCTTAACATAATTATTACCTAAACTTTCATGCACTAAAATTTAATCATTATACATTAAAGTATCAGTCATAATAGATTGATTAGAATTTAAATCTGATAGAGAGATGAAAAAAATACATCGTTGCACAGCATTTATGTTTGTTTCCAGAACCCAGTAAATATTCACGTTCTTCTTGCTTCAAGCGAACATAAATGTTCTCCTGCACCAAATATTGCAGATCACGTGGCATATTATTACTTATATTCAAGTAAATTTCGAAAGCTAAATTTAATTAATAAAGAAGTTTCATTGAATTTATAATAAATTATGAAGTATTTATATGTAATTATTTGTATCTTCAACGACATGTTCCCACGCAATCTTCAGTCTTAACTGACTAGAAAACTTCAACTTCTGCAATGGTGATATTAGTGACACTATCTTCGTGAGATTTTATCAGTGACAACAAATAGGCTCGAATGAGAGTTTCTTCTCGTACGCCGTTCACATCTTATCTGCTAATCAAAAGTAAACCAATTGGTTAAATTGAATTAATATTTTGAACATTGTAAGCATTACCTATCAATTATTTTTAGGTGATATATGATATCACTTGGATTTGGTCGCCCATTGTGTATGTATGAGTAGCAATGCCTGAATAATTATCGTCATTCTGGGCAAGCGAGAATTTATTTCTAATTTTATTTACTTTCAACAAATGAAATCAAACCTGAATGAAATTAATAACCGGGATCTGTTGGTGAGACTTTATTTACCAACTAATTGTACTTTTTAGAATGCATTTATTTATTTTAAATAATCACATTAAAAAATATTTTAATGGAATAATGTAATTGAAACAACATTAATGTATGATTAATTATTAATGTATGTCATCGTGTTTTTAGAAAACTAATCTTCAATCTAGTTCCGATAGTTTGCCACCATTAGACTACCGATAACTTGCTTCTGTCCTTCATCTGCTTCATTCAATCACGAAGTTAAGAATCCAGGAGAATAAATCTGGTAGCATTATATGATGAATGGACGTTAAAAAATTCTCAAATGATGTCCAGGCAATGTGTTGGAAAAATTATTGCCGTACTTGGGACGGCCTGTAGGCGCCACAAAGTGGAAGAAAATTCCGCTGATATAAAATAATAATCATATAAAATAATAACGAATTACAATACAATAATAAAGTCTATTCGTATAAAATAGTTTGTCTCTACCACTCGGCCACCTCGCCGATGTCGACCAGAATTTCACAACCAGTTGTGGGTTTCAAACGTCCAACTCGCTGCTCAAATCTTGCTGATCTAAACCACCGGGCTAAGATGAAGCAAGTGGGAGATATTTTGCACAGTTATCTAAGACGATATCGCCATGCCTGCAATAATTATTCTACTCTAATTTTATCCATGAAATCGCAATAAGGAAAAATTTGTGTAAATTCCATGCCTGATGTAGTAACAAATACTTGTAATATTTTTGCTACAATTATCTATTTCAGTCACTGTTGTCACAATAAGGAATAATTTGCACACAACTGTTTAATTCCATCACTGCAGTCGCAATAAGCGATAATTTGCTCACAAGTGTCTAGTTTCATCCCTGCTGTCGCGAGTTTCACTCCTCCGCTTCAGGTCGCTTTAATGTTCCTCACCGGAAATTAGCCGGAACAAAAATTGCGTCCTTCCTCCGGCGTAGGATTTTATGTCGCAAGGTCAGCTATGTTACGACATTCCGCCAAGCTACATTTGATAAAGAATTACTAAGGAAGGGAATGTGAATTCTATTTCTCCATTCTTTTGAATTGTGTTATTATCTTTCAAAAGATCGCTACGTCAAGACTATTAATTGTATAGTTTTAACCGATTAATACTCGAGACTTTATTAATCGGAGGAATTTTTTAGATTTGTCTCTGTCGATCCATGATAATCTGAATTTTTTTAGAAATGTTCTTGGCACTTTTTTTTATTGTTATTGAGTCATATAAGAACAACTTTTTATCCCATTGAAAAGAACAACTTTTTATCCCATTGAAAAGAACAACCGATAAACGAGACATAGATTACTTTTTATCTAAACTTTACTTGAGAGGCTTATTTAATTCAACTTGCTAATTTCGAAAAATGTTGTACAATTCTCGAGATAATTTCGCCTTTCTATTTCAGTTAATGCCTTCGAAATAAAGTATTAAATTTAAAAATTAATGCAATAACGCTTCATTTAAAGCTTGACTTGCCCTAACTTTCACTCAAACTATGAACATCAAAGCATCCGTCAATGAATGATGGCGTCAAAAAATTATCAAACTTCATTTATAATTTATTTGATTCTTTATTACGCGAAAAATATTACTAGCCTTAAGTCGAAGATGATATTTCATGGAACAACAACGTTTTGTATCGACACAAAAAAATTACGAAAAAAAAATTTAATTTAATAGACTTTTACTGCGCTTCTGATAGGTTGATAGGTAGTAGTTTTGTATCTCTTACTAGAAGTAACTCTATGAGGAAAAATATCTAAAATCACTGTCATTTTTTATCAAACTTTGTTTTTCAGTTTCGAGCAAAGGAAAATGATTCCAGAAAATTAGACTGCCTGCTCGAAACTTTCATTATTAAAGCAAATGATTTCCTTCCATATGGAGTGTCAACTCGGCTACAGAGTGTGCCAGGGTGGATTCTGAGCCGAGCCTCGCTGCCGGATTTAGAGGATAGAATCGAGTCTCAAAAAGCCATAGAAAAGTTAACAAGAGCCGCGCACGAGTCGTTGTCTTTGTTTGGCAGCGTTTGTAGGACTTAGCGCTGATCCTGGCCGCTCTTTTGCGGATCAGAATCGCTCACCGCCATTCAAAGTGAATATCTTCACTCAATACTCTGCTACTGCAACGTTATTTGCTAACTTTGGTAAAGATTTGCCAGCTTCATAAAAATAATTAAAAAATGATTAAATATAAATCAAAGGAAAAGGTATTGCAATGCCAAAGGATCAATGTGAAAATAGTAATTAAAATTTATAAATTGCTAAATGATGCAAATGTTGCAAGGATAGTCAAGTTTCCATGTGACTCATGCGTATTCAAATTACAGCCAACTTTTCATAGGACGATCTCTCATTCATTTCTTACTTCGGAGAGATATTTGGATTTCTTCGAAGGCTAAATTGTCGAAACTGAGTCCAGAAATTTGTTGGTATAAATATTGATATTAGATTATATTTTCCACATTCTGTGCCTGCCAACAAATGTCGTTATTACATTCTCGCAATAATTTCTCGTTATTACATTCTCGCACTTTGTACTCAACTGAAATATTTTAAATATTTCCCAAAGAGAAATCGAAAAATTATTTAATATAACATGCGGCTACCACTCAGCAAAAGAAGCCTGACTTTGCATACATATAGAAAATTACTTACCTCGAAGAAAATATATAATTGACTTTCAGCTCAATTCTCTAACATAGTTTTTTTTAAAGGCCTCCCACACTCACCATTCCAACAAAAAAAGGAATTGATTTTATTAATTAAAAACAGGGAATGGTTTCATGTCAATGATCAGGGCCCCGACCTTAACGCCTCTGATGGTGGCCTACACCGACTCCGAGGGTCACTGAGCTGTGACGCGAGCGAGGAGCGGGCCCACGTCGAACTTTTCTTGCCCTCCCGCTTCTCCCGGATAACGGCGGAGACGCCCTCCTCGTGGAGTGGGGCACCCAGTATAGGTGATTTATGGGCGTGAACAACTTTCATTGTTGGCAACACCCCCCGAAACATCTCCTCAGTCTCGAGCTCTTCCTCCCTCGAATGGTTCAGTATGATCAGTTCACACTTCCCCTGGTTTACCTCCAGCCCTACGGCTCTAAAGTCCTCAACAAGTTTTTGTACTTTACGAGTTTTGTAAAAACATAGTTTTTATTTAACAAAGTGGCTATTTTCAATGATAGATATTTTACATTTTGTCAATATAAGATCGTATAATGAATTTCAAACCCGCCTGCTCTAAATAAAAAGATTTCACGGCGAGCAGCTACTATATTGACAGGCAAGCGATGAGGCGGTTATCATTTTGAAGAGAAACATGAAGTTTTGGGCATTTTAAATAATTACGAAGGGTAGAAATTTTTATTAAGTCTTTCGGTTTTCTATTATTTCGGTTAACATGCGTGGAAATCATGATGGTTCGATTATTCTTTGTATCGAAATGACGATATAAAATTCTCGCTGGGTAGGTTATTAACTTCTAAATATAATAATTTCAGCATTCCATATTGATTGCATTTGCAACATGAATATCTCTGCACGCGATCGTCCCGAGTACCTAGAAATACATTTTGCGCAGTGCACATATAAGTAAAATGTCACCTAATTTATGTTTTATATTGGTGGGGCTTAGCAAAAGGAGTTATCGAACGAGAAACACCCACTCCATTTGGCTGTGCGCTTTTTGCTGTATCGCGGCATCCGAAAGTGACTCCAGGATTTTAATTTCGTCTTCTGAACCTGATGACATCGATCTTATATAATCCTATTAAATTTTTCATTCGAGCTTCTACTTCTAAACCCGCCCTTTGTTCATATGCACTTGAAATTGTAAAAACATGATTATTTTATGTCATATTAGGTTTTGATTTCTGCTCTGCAAATTTCAATTGAGCTTATAAAGCATACGTTCGATTGAGTTGAAATCTGGAACATTTTCCAAAAAATATGACGATTTTTTCCGACATTTCTTTTGATTATGAATTCCTAGATAATTTGCTATTCAGGCAAACGAGTGATCTTAATATTTGTGTTCATTCAAAAATACTCCTCCGTCATATCCTATACCATTCCTCTGCCGTTTCCTACTCTGTTCCTCCGACGAAAGAGAAAAATGTTTCTTTGACGTGTCCAATTTCATTTCCTTTCACGTATCTAATGCTTTTGTTTTGATAAATATAATGTTAATTCCTTGACGTACACAAGCCAATTTCCTAGAAGAATTCTATGATGTTTTTTCTTCGTTTCAAATGCTATATTTTTAACGTTTCCAATAGCATTCTTAATCGTGTCCAATATCATTTTTTGGCGTGTCTTATATTGTAGAGGACGGAAATGCAACTGTTATAGATGTATTTTACATTGATATTTTTCTAATAAAATGACTTTAGACTTCAGTGCGATGTTGCCGGATCCGCTCTGTGTTGCGGAATAGTTGTAGCTCTATAGGATCATTCGTTCTGCGCCACCACGGTGAACAGGTGTGTACTTGATCACCTTATATTTGAAGGATTAATACCTTTGTCTTTTATGACCTAACCTTGAATGTTTATCCAAGTAAAAATAGTTTGCACTGGTCTAGGGATTTCAGGTGATAAGAAATCTTATAAAGTTTTATTGTGTGTATTTAGTAATTAAGTATTTGAAGAAACTGTCGCTAATTAGTTTGATCTCTCATGCAGAGAGACCTCCGAAGTCGAGACATGACTCACACTCTCATTCACTGTTGTGCCTTGCATTGTCAAAGGAAAGTGTAATGTGCTGTCGTCTTTATTCCCCTATTGACGTTGGGTCGCAAGAAGTACGACGAACCGTGGCTTGGTTATTGCGGATAGGATAGTCTCGCGTTACGCCCAGTTGGTACTGGCCCCGTAACAATATTTCATTTCGTTCATTCCCCCATTCGTTCTTCTCACCTAACGCACATGTTGGCTTGTTTTATTAGTTCACTGTACCCAATAGCAATTATTGATGGTACCCAAACGCCCAAGGTACCTCATTTTATTAGTTTGATTTTTCCAATTTTATTCGTATGTGCTGCTAATACCATCCACATATTGTACCTCATTTTAATCGTTCATCCGATACATTTCTGATCTTTTTTGGTGCGAAATATTATTCACACACGGTACTTTATTTTATACTATACACGTTACAGTTCTAGTCGTTCATGGTACACAATAGTATTGCTTCATGGTACCTTCTTTCATTACTTAACATGATCCAACACTACCGGTTTTTCTAATCCAAGATCATTCATACAACGCAATCGACTCTGAACAGATGCAGGCGAGGTGAACTCGCAGCTGCTGCTGTAATGCCGGAAAATTTGCTGCCTCTGATGTTGCCAAGTTTAATTCTTCAGTGTCACGTCCGCATGAATTATGTGCTCCGTACAGGACATGGGCCTGTTATTGGGAGATTAGCTTACGATGAGCTATACACTGTACATTGGGCCGGTGTGGGTAGTACGGGTTACACTGTGGCGAAACATGGCACTACACTGAGCCTTGATCTGTTAAGATTTATACAGTATACTCAGTAGCAGCACATTACCCCACGCTCTATAAGGGTTTGTGGTGGGAGATATGTTACTCTATGAAGCACATCTTAGTACAAGATATGCAAAAGTGATTCAAGAGGAGTAAATCATTGAGTGAATAAGTGCTTCAAGAGGATATTAAATCTGTAGCTACAAATGCCCTATCACTGATATTATGTCCGCAAAAATAGCCTACACTAACTGTGTCCGCACATGCTCTACAGTCTACACTGTACATGCCCACACTATATTCGGGTGGGTGGATCTCAGTCACACTGTGTTTCTCATCTGAGACAAATTAGTGAGGCTTTAATATTGAATAATGAAATCTTGGGGCATTTTTGCCACAGTGTGGGTCATCCTGACCCAGATTGGCTCGGCAAAAAATCGTATCAGTGCTACGTTCGCTCGCAGCTCGTGCCCTGGGTGAGAAAGAGTGATAATAGTTTGACAATACAACCGTTCAGTTTTCTGTGTAGCTAGGCGTTTACAAGGCATGCTCATTTGCACTCATCAAAATGAGTGAGACTTTGTCGAAATAGAGATTCACTTGTCACTGTCGTATGTGCCGCACAGACTGCTTGGCTCGGCGTAAGTGTATTATCAGTGCTACGTGCAGGGAGTGTGTCACTGTTTGTACAGAATGAGCAATTCATTTTTCTGAATTTGTAATTAAAATTAAGAATATATAGAATATATAATTAAGAATATATAAATTCTCAATCAACTACTTTAATCAAATCTAAACTTGAGGCTTTATCCATCGCTCTCAACCTCTAGAGATGAATTGATTTGCGTTGGTTTTAATTCAACAGGCGGGATTTTGATAAAAAATTGACGCGCGTTCCCTACAGTTGGTTTCCGGAGCACAGAATTCGAAAAATCGCTGGGTTTTTGAGGATGCATTTTCAAGTTTACTTTACGGGAAAAATTTTTCGCATTTAGTTCGCCTGTATCGGTCAATTGCACAACGACCAGCGGAAAAAATTTTGATCGTGGAATTGTTTCTGATCTGCTCAGAGACAATGATAACTGTTAAAATATTTAATTGCATCAAAATTTTAATATCACATCGTCTTAATAAATAGATACCTTTCTATTTTCTTGCGACCGATACCTATTGATAAATTTGAAAGATTCAGTTTCCGCATGAATACGGAATTTGTAATACCTATTGCATTTTCACCGAATTCTTGCGGAACGATCGTTCGTTCGAAATGTGTTTACACATTGAACCAAAATAATGCTTATGGTTATGGGTTTATAAAAAGTTATAGAAAAGGTTTCAGAATTTCATGCAGAAATGCCTTGAATATTTCCTCCTAACCCGTTGCAGCTTCTATAACTTCCGCTTCTTGCAGCATCGAGAATAATTTCCATGGCCGATATCTGCCTCTGGCGCTCGAGTCGGGCCGTTATTGGACAGGCAGTCAACTTTGACTTGAAAAAAAAAACGAGTTAAATTCTTTCCATTTTGACATGCGCACTTAATTTTATTTCCTAACTTCATTATAATATTTGAACCAAAGTTGTTTTACGCAAATAATAATAAAATAATGTATAATTTAATAATAATTCTTCAATTATTGCTCGTAATGAAAAAACACTGTGCATAATTTTAGTAAAATGATTAGATCAGCGATTTGCAAGAATAATATGTAGGCTAATTTCATACAGGTGGAGCCATGCAAGCTTGCATTCGTGTTGTGCAGCGCATCATTATATCTGTTATAATTTGTGTCCAAGAAGGAAGCTTTTATTTGGTCTTGGAGGAAGGCTGTAGAGATTAGTAAATATCAAAATTATTCATTGAGCATCTCTGTGTAATGACAAATGTTACATTTAATTCTAGTGATTTCCGTATTTGAGTTTATAAACATTTTTTGGGGTTATTTATTCACGTTTTAGATACTAGCTGGCGCCAACTATTGAATACAACTAAAGATTACCAACGAAATAAATATAAATGCAAAAACTTTGTATTTTCTATGAGTAAAACCGCAATTGGTGGCCAGTACTAGAAGTAAGTTTAGTTCGGGGCTGAGTTATAAAAAATAGTTACGCGTTCGTAACTCCGTCAGCCAATCACTGGCGGCTTTCCAAGCTAAACCCACTAATTACCGAAAACAAATCGGCGGCTACGTGTGATTAGGAATAGGAATAAATTTTACATAAAATTAGGGATTGATGATAGACATAAACTCGGGATTTCGAGGGAGGAGCTCGAACCGCCCAGGATTAGTATAGAAATTCACAGTATCTCAAAATTGTTACTATTAGTATAGCAATTCATAGTATCTCAAAATTGTTAATATTTATAGAACCGTTGAAGGCTGATAGAAGCCGACGGTTTAAAATTCAAAAGCGGGTATAGGACGCCCACGCACGCGGGTAGGGAACGTGACTATAAAACAAGCGGAGTAGCAGAAGCGGGAGCGCAGTGTTGAACAGCCGGCGTGCTGGAAGGAAGTAAGGAAGTGTCGTTCTCGTGCGGAGACTCTCTAGTGTATCGATAACGTGAAGTGTAAGGGACAGCATTCCGGTGAAGTCTCATCTTATTAGAAAAATTTTCTTCTTGATTAAAGAAATTTCGTTTTATTGAGAAAAATTGTGATGATGATGGATGTCGTCCTTTTATTCCTATTTGCATATAATCGTTGTACGATATTTGCCCACGCTATTTCTTAAACTGTCCGCTTTAAAACTCACGGCAAACTATCAATTTTTAATTTGTCCTCGGCAGAGTTTTCTTTTCATAAAAACAATTTAAACTGTCAGGTTGGTTGTACTTGATTTTACGTTATCCGAGTGGTCAAAGAGGCGCATAGAAAGTTCTCTACTACTACTGGCAGTGCGATTTAACAAGGGAAAGATACAAATAAGCTGGTCAACACTTGTATACTTAAGACACCAAATTTCACCCTAATACAGAGCTGGGCACGGTGGAAATACAGGTTTGCTTGTCGACAGAGATCCTATTCTTTAACAGCTGTTCATGGGACAACAGAAATTTGGCAATACAAATACTACTACATACCCAGGACTGTAAATCGTACTAGACCAAAGACGTTAAACAAGGGTGGCTAACGGCCCTGCTAGTATCCCAAATTTACACAGATGTACATCACCGGAATCTGTAGAAGCGGCCAAGGCGAAGCTGAGGGCGGTCTGACTGGTGCCGTTGAGTGCAGTCCACTTTACAGACTCGCAAAATTTCGAAGAGCCGTCGTCGGGGATCCTGAAGCACGGCGATGTGCGGGAAGCGGGAGGATGTTACGTGAACTCTTTACGATCGTGGGATGATTAGGAATAGGAATAAATTTTACATAAAATTAGGGATCGATGATAGACATAAACTCGGGATTTCGAGGGAGGAGCTCGAACCGCCAATTCATAGTATCTCAAAATTGTTAATATTTATAGAACCGTTGAAGGCTGATAGAAGCCGACGGTTTAAAATTCAAAAACGGGTATAGGACGCCCACGCACGCGGGTAGGGAACGTGACTATAAAACAAGCGGAGTAGCAGAAGCGAGAGCGCAGTGTTGAACAGCCGGCGTGCTGGAAGGAAGTAAGGAAGTGTCGTTCTCGTGCGGAGACTCTCCAGTGTATCGATAACGTGAAGTGTAAGGGACAGTATTCCGGTGAAGTCTCATCTTATTCAGTATATTGTATGTATATTACCGCATCAGAGAAGAATTTAGTACGCCTCACGTTCGGGAATTTGTAATCATCGACGAAGTCTCATCTTATTGAGTATATTGTATGTATATTACCGCATCAGAGAAGAATTTAGTACGCCTCACGTTCGGGAATTTGTAATCATCGACGAAGTCTCATCTTATTGAGTATAGTGTATGCATATTACCGCATCAGAGAAGAATTTAGTACGCCTCACGTTCGGGAATATTGTAATCATCGACGAACGTCCAGCACAGAAGAGACTATCCCTAGTCGTAGCCATCGGCGAACATCCTGCACCGAAGAAACCGATTCACCCCCGTGATTTCGTCGACGGTCGAAGCCACGATCGTAAAGAGTTCACGTAACATCCTCACGCTTCCCGCACATCGCCGTGCTTCAGGATCCCCGACGACGGCTCTTCGAAATTTTGCGAGTCTGTAAAGTGGACTGCACTCAACGGCACCAGTCAGACCGCCCTCAGCTTCGCCTTGGCCGCTTCTACAGATTCCGGTGATGTACATCTGTGTAAATTTGGGATACTAGCAGGGCCGTTAGCCACCCTTGTTTAACGTCTTTGGTCTAGTACGATTTACAGTCCTGGGTATGTAGTAGTATTTGTATTGCCAAATTTCTGTTGTCCCATGAACAGCTGTTAAAGAATAGGATCTCTGTCGACAAGCAAACCTGTATTTCCACCGTGCCCAGCTCTGTATTAGGGTGAAATTTGGTGTCTTAAGTATACAAGTGTTGACCAGCTTATTTGTATCTTTCCCTTGTTAAATCGCACTGCCAGTAGTAGTAGAGAACTTTCTATGCGCCTCTTTGACCACTCGGATAACGTAAAATCAAGTACAACCAACCTGACAGTTTAAATTGTTTTTATGAAAAGAAAACTCTGCCGAGGACAAATTAAAAATTGATAGTTTGCCGTGAGTTTTAAAGCGGACAGTTTAAGAAATAGCGTGGGCAAATATCGTACAACGATTATATGCAAATAGGAATAAAAGGACGACATCCATCATCATCACAATTTTTCTCAATAAAACGAAATTTCTTTAATCAAGAAGAAAATTTTTCTAATCACGTGTACGTGCCAGTATTGATAGTCTTATACGTATACTAAATCTCCTAGCCAGATGAATGCATCGACTCATGACGTGAAAATAATATTCAAGCTTTCTATAGTATAAATATGTGTTGTACCCATCAGTAAATATATTAAGTTTACAATAATACAATCGGGGATATGTATTAAGATCACTTGATTGCTTATATCGCAAGTTTCTAAGGAATTTAAAAGCAATGAAAACAGCCAAAAAATTCGCAATTTCTTATGAAAGAAAACGTTTCGGAGTCTAGCCCCTTCGTCAGTTCAAAAACCTAAACACATGTACAAACAATTAGCAAGCCAAGACTCACATTGAAGTTATTATAACATAAATTGTCGACTGAAAACAAATATGAATAAATTAAATATGAGCAGAAAAACCTATCTTTTTATAATATCGAGGGGATATGAACTGTAGATGGCATTTAAACCATATAGGCTTTTTGTTTAAAAATATACAGAGACTCTAAAATTCGCAGGTTAATAACACCGGTTGCGGAGGCTTAAACTCTAAAAAAAACTATCGGACACCGGTACGTTACACTGCTCGGCATGAACGCGTACAGCTGAATGAGGGGGATGCGTAAGCAGGTTTCCTGTTCTAAAACTCTTTCTTTTGTGCTCCACCAGCCTAGTATTAAAATTGCGTGATTTCATACCAACATACGCAAATGGGCACTGCTCACAACTATATTGATAAACTATGGACGATCGCATTGGAACAGGGAGTGTATCTTCATACCTGAAACAAGAACTGATTCTAAAATTATTCAACTGCAATATATGAAGATTTACATATGAGAGGTACACTACTTAGAGAATAAAATTTTCAACTCCTTAGCTGTAGTCTCAGAAGCGGGACCAAAGTAGGGAAATGAACAATAAACTGCATTCCCATTGTCACGTTGGGGACAACCACAGAATGTTGCTTAGATAAAAATTTCTTGATTTGAGTAAATACAAATTGCGACGGAAACCCATTGTGTGAAAGAGTACTGCATAAAAATTCAAATTCAGAGTGCATAATATGTAAAATAGAGCAAGTACGAAAGCTACGGTTTATTAACGTTAGGATCCAATTTAATTTGAAACGAAAACAGCAAAAGCAGAAAAAAAACTCTTGCTTAAGCCGCTAAACGTCGATTTTCGGTAAACAGAGGTCTGAAAACGGCCATTGGATTTTGTGACATTGCAATTAAGAAAAGTTAAACTGTTGTTGGATTCAAGCTCCATGGTAAATTTTATGGGCTTGTGTTGGAGATTGAGTTAATCAAAGTAGATGACTACATGAGAGAGATGCTTGAAAATTAAAAAATTGTCATGGACGTATTGGTTATAGAATAGTGGCTCAAAATCAAGAGGACAATTAGCCAGCCATGTAGCCCATTGAAAACACATGAAAATGTTGGCAAAGATAGGTCATGGGGAAGACCCATGCATGAACCATCATTTTGTCTATAAAATCTGCCAGCATTTACAATAAGTTCGTTTAGAACAGATAATTCAAGAAAAGATCTAAAAAAAAGTTGCGGTTCAACTTAAGCTCTGACTCGGTCATTGACACTTTTAAGGAAAGAATCGGGGGAAAGCATCGATAGTTTCAGGAAATGGTACATTCATAAGCAAATTTTCTACATCAATTGAAGCCATTGTCAATTTCTGAACATTAGGAAAATTCTTAAAGCGATCCACGAAAGTGTAAGTATTGTCCATTGTATATTGATAGGCGGTGAGACAGTTCAAAACCGGAACTTAAAGTTTGAAACTCTGAGCATTGTAAACAGCAAAAATTGGGCGTAATTTAAATTTCAAAGCGAAATCTGTTTCATGAGTTTTGGGCGAGTCATACAAAATATCAGGGCTAGAGCCAGAGGCATAACGTTTGAAGAAAATTTCAGATGAAAGTTCAGCTGAATCGTTAAGTTTTCGATGGAAATTATAAATTTAGTCCTCAATCTTCAGAATATTTTTAGCAATTTGATCTGTGATTTAGATAAATTTAGAAAGGCCTGTAATGAGAGCAGAAAGGCTACTATTGTAGCGATTACGATCAACCAATAAGAATCCCTTGCTCTTATCTGGCTTACAGGTAACTAGGTCGTTATTTTTGGCAAGGTGTTTCGCAAGAAGTGAAGATTTTGGCTAGGTATTTCCCAAGATTTCCCAATAAACGAAGGCATCAAGAATTTCCAATTTTAGATTTAAACCTCCACAACCGGTGTTTATGTCCTGCGAATTGTAGAGTTCCTGTAAATTTTTTAACAAAAGCCTAGTCTAAATACCGTCTACAGTTCATATCTCCTCGAAATTTTAAATACATAGGTTTATCTGCTCACGTTTACATTATTCTTATTTATTTTCATTTTGCGATTTATATTTTAATATCTTCAATGCGAACTTTAGTTTGCTAATTATATGTACTAGTATTTAAGTTTTTGAACTGACGATGGAGCTGGACTCTGAAACGTTCTCTCGAATAAAAAATAGTGAATTTCTTGGTTGTTTTCCTTTCTAAATTCCTTACAATCGGTGATTCTCGTCACCAATTAATTACGCATAGACAACAATTCGCAAATCGTCTTTCAAACTATGGTTGAAAAACCCTATTCACTGACTAATTTAATCCTTCATGATAATGCGTTCAAAATTTCAAATTCTGTGGAGAGGCTCGGCCTGGAAATTTATTCAACCAAATTTTTCAAGTGAGTTTTTATGGCCGCTCCAGAGCTTACGTGATAAGTTTGAAGGTACGTTCTTAATTATATTCGGTGTTTCATAACTTTGCTTGGCTGGCTTAAAGCTGTTCTTTGTATAGATAGAAGAAAGTCATCAGAATGTTGATGTGTTGAAGTTGCTTTAATGTTGTTGATACGCTTGATTTAACCCTTCCCTGCCCATGTCTCCCAAAGTTACTCTTGGCAGAAAATAATGCCATTCGTACCTGGAGTTTATGGGGCACTGAATGGTTAAATAATGAGAAAGTGTGTATAAATAAAGCACTCCTAGTGAGTGCAGGGATTGAATATACGATATTGTGCCAACTGTCTTCAGAATTCACCAATTAATTTGTAATTTAAACAGTATTAAAAAATCAGTAATTTTACATAAAAGCTTCACTAAAGTTTTCCCACTACCAATTTAAATAATTTGATTATTATTTGAGTAACAGCATATATTCACTTTACGTGAATGTATGCTGTACACAATTGACGCATGGCTCATAATCGTAAAATCAACCGACTCATCTTGCACGGTGATAATTGTTTACATAACTGCCTCATCCTGCCTTAAAACTGTTAACCTTCTGTGTATTAAAACTGTCTCAACCTTTCCCTGCCAAACAGTTTAATAATTTAGGTAGGAACAGCTTTGGTGTTAGTAAAAACCAGTAAATAACTAATCCGCATGTGCAGCAGAATGTTTCGAGAAATGTGCATCTTATTGTTTATTGTAATAATTATTGTCTCTAAGGTCTGTATATTGATGTAATATTAAATCATGCTCAACGTACAAGCTGTGCTTTCCTTGTTCATGTCTACAGAAAATGTCAACATATTTATTGCTGGGGCCTCCACGAAGCTCTCGTCGTCGCTCACTTCCTATATCTGTGCTATTTCCTTTCCTTTAATCTTTCTCCTACATATCACTCCTTTAACTCCTCTAATTTTATGTGAAACGGGTTTCTTCAATGCTAATAACAGGATAATTTTTATTTTAAAATAAATATGGAAAAGTAATCCCTTGTTATTTCGCGTTTCAAATACGGCAGCTTGATGTATCATTGCCAGTTTTCAAAAAATATTAATGAGGAAAATCATTCACTGATCTTCGCAGGTTCGTTGGTTTCTAAAACAGTTAATCGGAAGGTTTTCAAAAAATATGTATAAAAAAATTGTATGAAAAACGTGAATATTTATTAACGTAAAATTAATTTTATTCATAAACATTAAAAAGCAATAAAAAATAAACTAAAACATCACCAATAACAAAATTTGCCCATCAAGGATTTCACCTATCACGATTGTAACTGGAACGTTATAACCGCGACTGGCAAGGGATTACAGTAGTGCATTACAAGACTGACTTCCCAGGGAGATGATTCCTTTTTTAATTACGTTTCTAAGGAAACATGTTCAATTTAATTTTAGATCCTATTCCTCTGACCGAATTATGAGAATCGTATGTCAACTACCCGTGTTGAATCCTGCTCTGTCATCAGCCCGTGTTGAATTCTACTCTCTCAACCACCCGTGTTGAGAGATCTTCTTCTGTCATCTACCCATGTTAAATCCTCTTCTGTCATCTACCCGTGTTGAATCCTCTTCTGTCGTCTACCCATGTTAAATCCTCTTCTGTCATCTACCCATGTTGAATCCTCTTCTGTCATCTACCCATGTTAAATCCTCTTCTGTCATCTACCCGTGTTGAATCCTCTTCTGTNTCTTCCTGCGTGTTATCCCTTCTGATCCTCTTCCTGCGTGTTATCCCTTCTGATCCTCTTCCTGCGTGTTATCCCTTCTGATCCTCTTCCTGCGTGTTATCCCTTCTGATCCTCTTCCTGCGTGTAATTCTTCTGATCCTCGTCTAGCGTGTAATCCCTGATTTTCTTCCCTTATGACAACCTCTTCTAATCCTCTTACGCGTATAATACCCTTGTTTCTACCCACGTCTAGCCCTCGCTACCCTCATACGGGACTGAAGGTCTAGTGTGCCCTCACGCCCACGCTACCCTCCGCCCTGCGCTAAAGGGTTCTTCGTGTTTCTCGTTGCAGGAGAAAGCTCCTAATAACCTGCTGCCGCCACATGCCAAAAGAGGATCGGTTGCTTCAACCATCTCTCTGCTACCCGATCACTTACTTTCTCAGCAGGTAGTGCGGTTTTTCTTATTATTTTCTTCGTCTTTCTCTTTACACCTTGAGAGCCTTTTCCTCGCTTACTGGCATGCAATCTCGGCATGTTTACCCAGCATAAATTGGTTCTGATAAAAAATATTAGGCTGCTCATCTTTATCCAGTCCGCTGGTATTCTGCAAATATATTTATTATAGATTTAGCTGCATGTAACTCAATATCAAAACTATTTGTTCAGCATGGTCCCAATCTAGCAGGTGCAGTCTAAAAATTAGCGATCGGAATCTTGAGGTAGGTTGTTTTAATTACTAAGTCGTTAGCTGAAGTAGCATGCTTTACGTCCTGCCAGGAAATCAAATAACAAATATTCAAACCATTTAATGCTTTGCGCACTAAATCAAACTTTAGTGTTTCTCAAAATATGAAACAAAAAGTCTGATTGAATTGGCCACTTGCAACTGCTGCATGTTTCTGTGACGTATTTTTGCTAATAATAAAATTATCATTAGAGATGCCACATCGTGTATATTTCTGCTATTGCTTAGTCATTTAAACTTAAATGACCTGTTGAATCTGCTAGATTACCTTTGCTACCCTGCAATTCTTGAACCATTTTCTCTGGAACTATAAAGTAAAACGCAGTAAAGTGTATAACCCTCTGTGATTTTTAACCTTGCTCAACTTTTCCTCCAATTTTCATCAACTTTTTAACGTATAAAATAATAAAATATATATATATATATATTCATCAGCAGCGATATAATGCATTAAAAGTTATCATATTCTCTGGAGCACCGAAACTACTCAACTTTCCTCATTTACTATGCAAACAACTGAACATTCTACTTTAGTATAATTTAAAAACTTAAAATGTATCAATATTTTACACTTTTCGCTCATTCACTCTAATTTTTGAAAATTCTCCTTTTTATTATTTTTCTATTCGCATGCTTTTCTCGATTTTATGACGATTGGGTACTTATTATTTCGTTTCACTTGTCTACAAAATTAAATACTCAACTGTAAATCCTAATAAATCACAAGATCAATGAAGTATTAATAAAATTCCAGGAGTAACACTTACCTTCCTAAAAAATCAACTGGTGTTATTGGAGAAAATTTACGAGCCGAAACAAACGTGCGATTTATTGTACTTATTGCTTGGGAGAATTTTTACCGCAGGAGTGAAAGCTATTGTCATAGTTACTGTTTGAATATTATAGAACTAATTGCGTGATTTAACTACTACTGATTTTTCAAAATTTTACCGACTTTAAACAGAAGACGTGTTTTAGTCCGCTGTCTACCTCGCCAAAAATTTAAATTCTTTTTTTTTACCTGTGATACTAATGTGATAAAATTGATCAAAAATTATATTATTTTATTTTAATTGGTAATATCAATGATTCTCAATTTTCATCATGAACTATTAATTTCAATTTTGCATGCCGTTTCATACACCTAATTTATTTCGCGCTTATGCGAAAACTTACTAGCACTCTAATACACCGTACAATTGACTTTTGCTCGTTCTTGAATTTAAGCTCTTATCTTTTGTTATTTTAATGGCATTTCCTTGCATCCTTTATCCTTTCTTCCTCAAGTTCATCAAGTTTTCTAACTAATACTCTTTCTGGTGCAACTTTTGCCAGAAGTTTTTGTTTGATTTTTACCTTCAATATCCAGGGTCCGCCTCAACCAACTCAGGACTGAAGCAGCCCTTAATTGCTTTATATTTCTCTGCATTCGTCCACTGGATAAATTCAATTATATTAATTCAAAGCGATAATTATATTAGTTACCATATACAATTAATTATATACCATTACCATTAATCATATTAGTTACCAACACATAAAATATTCATGTAATAATCATTTTCAGATGATTGTGCATTACATTAGAAAAGGTGAATCGTTTTAAACTTTTGTAGACTTTTCTATGCTGAACATTTTACTTTCATACTTACTTTACCTTCATTCTTGTTGAAAATTAAGTACTTTGTTTTGTTGAACATGTGCGTTCATTGCTGTGTTGAACATGTGCGTTCATTGCTGTGTTGAACATGTGCGTTCATTGCTGTGTTGAACATGTGCGTTCATTGCTGTGTTGAACATGTGCGTTCATTGCTGTGTTGAACATGTGCGTTCATTGCTGTGTTGAACATGTGCGTTCATTGCTGTGTTCAACATGTGCGTTCATTGCTGTGTTCAACATGTGCGTTCATTGCTGTGTTCAACATGTGCGTTCATTGCTGTGCTGAACATGTGCGTTCAACCCACCATTATTAATCAGACTGCAATGCATATTCAATTCATTACATTTATTTATTATTCGCTGACATGTCGTCTCCAAAAATGATGTAGAAATGCACCGGAAATTTTATTCCTTAGAATTATTTATCTAAAATGGATGTATGCAATGTTCTCATATTTATAACTTCACAATATAAATAATTAAGAAATTTTGTAGATTTCAAGTAACCAAGACTGGACAAGACGCAATGGAACCATCAATTGAGATCTATGATTTAATTAATTGCTTTGACATGCTTCACAATTCCACTCCATATAGTTTTAGGGCTGAAAATTATCTAAACGATCAAAATAATCTAAATTTAGATATATACATGATGGTATGAAAAAATGAATTATGTTTTCAGATACTCTTTGAAAATGAAATCTCCAGGAACTTGCTCCGGTAGGTAACAGCATCATCTTGAGATTGCGAGATTGTTTGCATACATTTTTGTTTTCAATTAATAAAAAAACTGGGAATTATTGTAAACAACCTCTTAATATTCGTATCAATAAAAGTGTAATAAAAATATAAAACATTATTTATATTATTATTAACAGAATAAATATTATATTCTTATAATTTGCGCATCATTAAAGTTTTTCCATATTCCCAAAAGCGACGGTTTGGGAGACGTAGCATGAAACTATTGTTATTCTATTTCCGTTAGTACGTTAGTGATATTTTATTTAGGTCAAGGTTTACCATTTCATCGTCTACGAGAAAATTTAATTTTTAATAATTTACATAATCTAGAATTACCGAGCGGAAAAGTTGCCTAGAAAACTTATCATGTTCCAGGCAATATTTCGAACATTTGCTCCAACATCAGTTCAAAATTTCAGACGTTAAGATTATTATCATTCGAAAAATTTATATCTCATATATTTTAGGTCTAAGTTTCCCAATTAAAGACTGAGAAAGGAAAAATAAATGTGAGTTCATCTCACTTATCATTCTCAATTTAGTCTTATCTCAACTGAAAGCATTATTGCAAATACGTTTCTGTTTAAAAATATGGTGATTTATTCCGATAGTTCACGTTGCTCCATATCTAATAGTTAGTTTATTAGAATTGGTCTATTAATTAATTGAAGCAGAGTTCAGGCAGAGACGGGAAGCTCGTTAGTGTGTTGGACGAAATTTTAACATATGCAAATAAACACACATGAATACACATTTACCGCAAAAATATAATATAGACAATTATAACGCAGCTATCAACTTATTATACAGCTATTCTGTTATACAATAGATAACCTGAGCACTCACCTAGAGTTGCGTCTGGCAATGCAAAATACGTGAAACTAAACCATTACATACAGTGTATATGCCTGTAATCTGCCCTTTATTTTGTGTTGTGATATATCACTTGAATTAATATTAATTAATAATAGTAATATAAGAATGATAAAAATACTGATATAATAATAAAAATAATGATAGAATCAATAATAATATTAATAGTAATAATAATACTGTATATGAGTACTCAACCTGGGATCGAATTCACACTAAGAACTAAGGCTGTGGAATAACACGAAGCTGATTAACTTAGCTCATATTTCAGTCATTATGAAAGTCCCACAGGAAATCTAAAAATAATTCATTTCCTATGTATAACCTCGTGCGGAATAATTTACAAAACAATTCAGTATGAGCACGAGTATGATCTCAAAACCATAAAATTTCAAACATAAAATTGAACTACTGTATCATTTTAAACGTTATAACATTTGTTAACAACGTTTATCTATTACCAGTGTAAGTAATTTTTTGTGCCTACCCCAACACAACAATATAATAAAACATATTCATCAGTTGATTCATCAGTTGTTGAGCATTCTACAAAATTTTAATTAGTAAAATACATGCATACAAAACTGTTTATTATAAAACATTGCCATTTCTGAACAATTCTCAGCCTTAATCAATTTATGTTTCAATTTTTTATTAAAAATTTCATGAATTTTAATGATCTCGCTAAACCAGAAGAATATCGTCACAATTCTAACAAATTTCGATGCCTTTCAATTTTTTAATTCATCTAATAGATCAAAACGCATTAACTAAGTTGAAATAGTCATTTTAACAGAACTATCTTTACATTAGTTGATGTCCTGATAAGAAACTCTTCTTTCGACTTCTTTAGAACAAAGTCTGATTAGTTCAATCAAAATCGATGCTAAATTTAACTCCTCGCAGTATCGCCCGCGATAACCAGCTTTCCTGCGTTTTTTCCAATTCTTCTAAAAACATAATATTCTATACATATATACATACGTATTGGTTTGCATATGTGTAAATATTGTAGCTACATGAACCGGACAACAAAGGTCAATTATTTCATCAAATGATATCATGAATGATTTCAACACTTTTTCCTGGCTATGCCAACCCAGTGAGCGCTACCATGTCCCCTGCTAAAATTTTTAACAAATTTATAGTAGAAGTAATTAATGTTTAAATTTTTGCTGTTTATGAGCAGCGCAAGGTTGCTGTCTCTGAACAAATATATAATACGCCCCTCGCCCTTTCTGCTCACAATTCTCTAAGTTAGCACTGCACTGCAGTTCCACCTATTTCTTTCTATTTAATTCACATCAGCCATCCCTACCATCTCAACTAAAGCAAACCTACTCTAATTGACACCTACTAAAACTCTTCCTCTCATTCATATTAAACTCCATCTCATCCGATACACTTTATCTCATCTCGTGATGTCGAATCTAAATTGAAGTTAATAACTATCCTCCTAATATTTATCATATATTTTTGATCTATGATTAATAATTATTGTATCATCGCATGATAAAAATATTGTAGTCTATCTAATTCCGTAAAATTGGCATTTAAATATTACCGATCTTCCCGCTTCTGTTATTGCAACGCTGTAATTCCTGTAGTGGTTTCCACCCATGCTTTGTCGTGCCTCCAAGGTTTGAGCAGAACCTTAGAACTAACTTTCCTAAAGGGGTTATCAAGGAAATTGTTCTTCTAGAGGAACTGTTGTTATTGAGTTATTGTCCTAGCAGAGTTTCAAGAGTAATAATTGATCAGTTCATGCAGTAACGGTAAGTTAATTTGCTGTGAAAACTCTACCGAAGTACACCAAGGTATGATTCCTCTCACAAACTTTATAAATTTCTATTAAATTTTGAAACAACACCAAAATTAATAACTCTATTTGTTAAACGCGATCTTTTTCCTGATAAATTACATTGTATTAATTGTAGTTCTTCTTTGCGGAAGATTTACAAAGATCTACAGACGTTCAAAGCATCCTAATGTCTAATCTTTATATTGAGCACACAATGAAATATCGATGCTGGGGCTCTCAGGTCTCCCAACTTGGCACTCTCAACATAATATTGCATCACTGTCTTCAAGTAAACAAATTTGAATAATCAACGCGCCGTAACTATAACTGCGAATGAACACTCATGGACGTTAACACTCAAGTGCGTAGTTTTCATCTTGGTGGACTTCACAGATTCAAGACTTGAGATTTGTTTGAGTCTCCACATTACAGGCTTTCCGGAAGAAAACGAATGAAATAAATAAATAACAAATAGTCATCTAAACATACTAGAAGCAACCATCCAGGTTTCTGTTAGCTTATCTGTCCAAAGCAATAGTTTGCTTGTCCTAGCGCACTCAGTTGTAGTGTGTCTGCCAGCTGAAATTGTTGCTTATGCCAAAAACTCCAATTTTTGGTGAGAATTTTTTATTACTATTTAGTTTATAATTGACTTACTCGGAATATGAATTGTCATTATTGATTTTTCTACATTTGTTCCTTAGACTACGTTTTTTGTATCGCTTCAGAGACCGGTAAATAATACGATACTATCCCACGAAACCGTGTCTGCTGTACTGTGTACAAAACATAAATATTTCCATAAACATCAAATCTAAATATTTACATAAACTTTTCCACAACTATTATTTACAAATTCGTTTCGCATCGTAGTACAACACATACTTCCGCTCTGGCTTTCTACGGCATAATAATAATAGAATGTTTTAGCATTCCGCTCGTCTCCTCCTGAAAACTCTAAAAAATTACAAACAAAATTTCGAATGAGAAACAATTTATCGACAAATATTAGGGCCTCAAGATGCACTAAAATATTTGCGCTTTCTTTCCCTTAGAACGATAAAAATTAATCAATAAAACCTAATCTGAGAGCATCATTGCTAGTCAACGTTATTAATAAATTTATATTAAAATATAAAATAAGTAAAATTACTGACTCGTTCTCGATTCTGCCTGAGCAGCGCAATGAACGCAGATCTAAACATCCTCCTAATGAATATCTCTGATATGACAGCGCACTTCCGATAGTTGCTTTCCCGCCATTTCAGTTGCAGGATTGAATTGCGAATATCGCGATGGCGACATTCGCAAGTTTTGATGTCTTTTAAAGTAGGCGCTCGGCGCAGGGACTCCGGAGTCCACAAGTTATAATTGGATTCTTTGAGAGCAGCCAGCGCTGCCGCCGCCCAATCGCGACCGATGCAAAACTCAAAACAGAATTTATGCAATATCTGTATAAACGTGTGATTTAAATGCGAATTATCACAAACTTCCATCATTCGTGAGCAAGAGCATAAAATCACGACTGACTGAATCGCTACGAAAACTTGATGCTTCTTGAATTTCATTATGTCTGTGAATCTTCTGATGACGACTAAATGCATCTATCAAAATACGGCACGATGGCCTGTTTTAAATTATTTGCTAGTGGTAATTATTGCAACCTGTCTTATGAATTCGAATAACAATGACTATGGTAAAAATTGACATAGACAACAGTCAATGGCTCTGTAGACAAAATAACAAACCATCGTTACTAGGCCTCTTAATACGAATAGCACGGAAGAAGATCACTAATCTTAAGATGAAGGATTTAAAGCTCTACACAAATTACATCCCCTGACAACTACCAAGGAGACCCCTTTTAGAACAGGACTTCGATCAGTCCGGAATTAAGGGACGACTTCGATAAACAGCCCTTCATATCTCTACGTCCAAGTCGCCCTTATAAATAACTCCTACAAATCATGGTTTCTTCGACTCAGGCCTTTCAAATCTGAAGCGACGTATGCCAGGACTTATGTGTTGTTCCCTTCAACTTTTGAATGGCGAATAGAAAAAGGTTTAAGGGATTTATCTCGACATGATTTACGGACGGAAGATTCAAAGCCTTTGTTGGTGAATTGTAACGCATTTGTTTCCTTGTAAATTTGGTGGGATTTATAACTTATGGAATTATCTACGGTGTTGGATAAATTCTTAGCAGTGAATTGTTCATAAATTATCAAGGGACATTTTTTCAAAGTTGAGTTTTGCAGGCGATATCCAAGGAATTTTCTGATAGAAAATTTGTTAATACTTCTAATTCGAGCGAGGATTTTTCGTCCAGAGGTAATTTATCTTAAGTTCATTTTTTAACGCTTCAATAATTCAATGCAAAATTGATGGAAAACTATATTATAACTAAAAATGAAGTGAACTACGTAATAAAATGCATTTCCTATCTTGACTTTAAACCTCAGGAGTGGAAGGCTGCCTGTTATTATTTACTGAAGAATTATCTATTATGAAATCCGATTCAGTTATTTCTTAGCAAATTCCTTATGAATTATATAAGAGACCAAATATATCTGTGTCGTCATTTACTTATCACCATCCCGTTAATGACGATCAACGGATATTACAAATCAATTATACAAATAATGAATTGAAATCAACAAATCAATTATTTGTAAAACAAATAATAAAAAGTTTTAATGAAACTTCAACAGACTCTACTACAAGTAATAAGTGCAAAAAATATTATTTAAAAATGAACTAAAATATACGTTGGGAAAGAATATTATCTATTTTGCATATCAGAATTATTTACTATTTTCGAAAAAAATTCGGACGAAGATTTTAGCTCATATACGAGTATCAAAAGTGGTGCGACGAAGTCTTTTGTAAACTTCCCTCTGTACAGCAACAAGCGTGGGCTGAAAACGCCTTTGTTTTGGAGCTGGTCGGCTCAAATTTTGAAGTTGCTGTTGTAGCATCAGGACAAAGCGTGCTGACCAAGTTTGCACACAGGAGTATAACAGAATCATTAAAGTTACCATACAATATCCAATTAGTTTGAGATTTTTGGTGATTTTGTAGCTTAAGGATCCGCAAAATGATGAGAAGAACGAAAACTCTGCCTCATTCTCTCATGCAGGAGTGTTTTCTGCAATTGGTTATTTCTGAAATATTTCTGAGTATTTTATACCTTAAATTAAATAAACCAGTAAATCATAACAATATAATAATAATAACGAAATTGATAATGCCTTTAAAACTATCGCTATTTTATTCTTGTTGATCGATAAAAAATTGAAAATATTTTCAGACTTGAAATATTCCTCCAGTAAAATATTTTTTCAACATTTGGATCGTTAAAAAAAATTATTAGCATCCGGTTGGAAATCAGGAACGAATTATTCTTAGCCACGTGCCGATGGTTCGTTGGTTCGCAAATATTTAAAAAAAATTCTTCGAAATAAATTGAAGAAATACATTGGGAAATTCATTGTTAATATGAATATAAATTCAAAATAATCACCGAAATTCCCATTGTACTTCCTTTCCTGGCGACTATTTTCTTCCGCTATTTTCCAAAACCAACTGAAAAATTTTTTTAGTTTTCCATATCAAATAAGAAATTGGTTTCCTTTGTTCTTTGACGCAGGATTCTGTCTTGGTGAGCTAGGAGCCTGATCGCGGCAGAGATCCTGACTCAGCTAAACTGGTTTCTGATGTCCATTTGGCCGTAGCCTCTGACTGTCAATTCATTATGCATCGACCGCGATCTTCCCGGAGTCTTTTTATTTCTATTTTATGCGTATGGGGTTACTGTTGTTACTGTGATTACTTGCTTGCAAGCTTCGCTAAGGCTCGAATGCTCGCCGAGATGTAAAGCCAATAAAAGTGTGTTGACTTATCTGGTTCCGACTGATGGAGGTTTATAACATAATTAAGTATTTTCTGAGCACAAAACAAAGAATACGAGTTTTTGAGTTGCCTAGAAATATAAAAAACTGAAGATTATTAATAATCCCTTCCGTTGGCAAGATGGTCGCCTAATCTCCTAATTTTTTCTATCAAGATATATCCGAAGAAAAGCCAAAAAAGTTCGTCCTCGCTCATGAAGAAAGAAATGGGTCTAACATTAAATAGTAATAAAAAATTCTCATAAAAAACATCATGGAAGCCATGAAGCAGGCGGCGTTAGTAGGACAACAATGTCGTGTTTATGGGCATCTTCCTATTAGCTCCATCCAACAACATGGCTGTCGTGCATAAATTCCGCAGGATTTATTATGTCCCGAAATAAAGGCATAATGGCTGCGGGTGCACATGCAATATCCTTCTTATATCAACGAAACCTGACCAAAAAACCTGCAGTGTTCACCGAGCTCAAAGAATTTACGAGCCGAGACCCCAACATATATTGGTAGGACGTAGGCGAGAAAATAAATACGGCTAGGCCCGCTCAAATCCAGACTCGTTTCATTATTTAATTATAAGCACGTAAAGGAAGAAAATTTTGTTGTGAATGCAGTGTCGCGTAGAGCAATGGTTATCAAATTTAGTGCACGTAACTGCAAACGGGCCCACATGTGCAGTATTTTTACAATAAGTTTCGTATAAATTAGATTGTTCATTAAATGTTTTATTGCGAGTCAGAAAATCGCTTCAATTGATTGCTGTGTAATTATAGCTTTGTGAAGTTTTTAATGAGTGTTTCTATGAGATTTCACAAGCGGTGAGAGGATTTTATATCTTCGAGAGAGGAGACTTTTGAGTAGAGATAATTTGCACGGCTATCGAATGAGACACGCATCGCTCCTAAATGAAGCTGTCTGCAACATTTTGGTTCATGCGATTTTTATCAGTATCAAAGCTTTAGAGGAGCATTTTTATTATTATACACAAGTTTTTGCAAGTAAACTTGACGCAACGTCGTTTACTACAAAAGAGCAAGGCATCATTTTCCCTCAATCGATAGAATATGATAATTATTTAACGAAAAATTGAAAAGATTTTAGAAAAAGGATTGCATTTCCGAGCTCCTTTCAATAAAAAAAAACTATTGATACTAACTAGCATGGCATGATAAGCGACAAGTTTGAGTACAATCCAGAACTCACTCCTCAGCTCAGCACAACCGTTCACTAAAAAAGAAAAGAATCACAAGGTCTTTGCTGAGGTTGCAGGCCGCACTGAAATTTAGATTTAGCAGCACTTGGATTGCCGAGGTGCAAGGAGCAAGTGATGGAGCGTGCCGCTGGTTATAGACATGCCAGGACCTTTTCCCAACGATTGCCAGCCATCAAGTCAAGAGTCTCCTATAACGCTGGTCAACAAATGCTCGGTGAAATTTTTTCTTGCCAAGAAACAACTTGAGGAAGACTGCGTCGGCGGTGGGTACATTGAGGCTCGGAAAGATGTATCGTTATACCGAGGTTGCATCCTACCGTGTTTGTCAATAGAGGTAGAAGAAAATTTAACATTGATGTTAACAATTGGAGGTAGTGCCGGTAGTGTATGCAGAGAAAATAGTATTTATAGTATCACTATCCTGAACGGCTGCGCGCATCGACAATTACCGCTCGTCAAGGAGTGAACCGCTCATATCTGCTTTCGATTTCAGGTTCGAGTGATGCATGGGAAGGAACAAACATGCACAATAGATGCTTCCTTGAGTCAATGCAACTCTGTTTCATATGTATGAGAATTAATTTTAAAATTTCGCAAGAAATGATGATGATCAATTTGTTAATTGGATGATTGTCGAGCATGAGCCGAATTAAATGTCATAATAATTTCCACATGGGGGGATTGAATTAGTTCAAATTTACAATCACATCAAGCAATGAAACTCTTAATCATGCTTGTAATAATAACGACTGTTTTGATTTCGAGTGTTGAAATGAAATTCATTCATAAATCAAAATTAGTCAAGTCAACGCAAGAGGATTTTCCAGAATTGTAATATATAACAGTTTTTATTCTTATTTCTCTACGCTTCACAAAAGATTGTGTATGAGAGTCTATGAGAGATTACAGAAGATCTCAAGCGAACGCTCAGGCCGAATTCCAATTCTGAAGGCTACTTAATCACCTAAATTATAACCTTGCACTTTTGAAATTCTCACCACATTGTAAATCCAAATTACTCGCAACTACAGAGGAGAAATTTGGAACATGATTTACAGTAAGGTGAATGACGAGATTGGTTAGACTTACGCCGAAAACTTGGAGCAAGCCTCCGACAAGTTATCTGACAGATCTCTTATTTTCTTTTTACTAATTTTCTCCTATAATAATTTGTGAACAAATTAATGAACTAGTTAGATTAAATAATGAATACCATAACAGAACTGAGGCACAGAACTGTAAAAAAAAATATGTAAGTATTTTCATTTCTTTTGCAGGGAAAATCTTTCCCCTAACTCTCTAGTCCAAGTACCTTTACTATAGTTTAATTTCTCTTCAATTCAGCATAGGATTTTAAGGCATGGTTCACAATATTCACATTCTCAGGTGCGGTGCACTTACGCAAATTAAAATTCGAGCATGATGTTGACAGCTTTATGGTGCCCGAAAATGAACAGGAAAGCTGTAATTAAAACAGACCGAGCAAGGCATCAAGTAACAGCCCAACTTTATTTGTGTGATCGCGCTACTTGTGTAGAGTAATACAGGACCATGGAGAAATTATCCGGAAATAATTACTGTATTTAATCTTGTGGGAAAATAACCCGATTGATAAATATTCATATTTATCAGCGAATTTCTCATCATAACAGTGACTTTATATTTAAAATACTTTTACTTTACTTACTTGTTTTAAATTATGATTATTTAGTATATAAACACATGATACTTCGTACTTGTAGCAACATTGCGTTAACTACAATGTGCTTTTTTTTAAATTGGAGGAACATTAAATATTTTATTATTTGTAAACAATTATTGATAGTGATTAAGATGTTTTTAATTTTTAAAACAAACTGCCTTTTAACTTTCAATCAATTTGAATTAAATTTTTAATTCGAACCCCGTTTTACGAGCCATCATGATTGTAAAGCCGAGCCATGCCATTAATAATAAAATTTCAGGTACCGGTAATATTGCAAAACAATAAGTATTGCAGATATGCGCTAAAAATATATACATCAACGTTAGAACACCTACAAAATACCGCCACTCGCATAAATAGGTATGTACATATTGTTAATGAAATATAAAACATAATAAAGTACGAAGAAACACCCTTAAAAAATAAAGAGAACTGATAAAAATTTAGTCCTACTGCACGATACATCGACATCAAACAGAAGATTTACGAGCTACAAAACTTATTTTATTTCTAAATCATTCCATGAAGCCGCATGTGGATTCAATTAGGGCTATATATATTAAAAAAAAGTTGTCACCTTTATTGTCTTTAGGTAATGCGATTATTGACTGGAACTATTCCCCGCGCTGTTAGATATTTACCTACTAATAGACATAAAATATGAAAATCCTTTGACTAAATTCAAGGCTAATTGGAAAATTTAAATTTTGAGCTATTTTAGTATGTGGGAAAGTAGTTGCAAATGCATTAATAAACAAGTGCAGGCACGTGCGTAAAGAACATAAAAGTCCCACTCGTACTTTAGCTTAAAAAGAAGTCGTTCATCAAAGTGACACACGACTTGATCTGGAGATCGACGGTGGCTATCATGGCCATTTTTACGCTCAAACCCCAGCCTCTTAGGAAGATCAGACGCGCCTAAAATGGGCCGCGTTGTCGGCAAATGCAGGCCATAAAGACCAGCTAAACTGGCTGTTGCATAACGTCTTAGTCCAGGCAGTGTCCTGCGAAATTGTAAGATATTGTCGGCCAATGCAGGGCATAAAGAGTAACTAAGCTGGCTGTTGCATAACGCCTTAGTCCAGGCAGTGTCCTGCAGAATTGTAAGATATTGTCGGCAAATGCAGGCCATAAAGACCAGCTAAGCTGGCTGTTGCATAACGCCTTAGTCCAGGCAGTGTCCTGCAGAATTGTAAGATATTGTCGGCAAATGCAGAGCATAAAGAGTAACTAAGCTGGCTGTTGCATAACGCCTTAGTCCAGGCAGTGTCCTGCGGAATTGTCAGATATTGTCGGCAAATGCCAGGCATAAAGAGCAACTAAGCTGGCTGCTCCATAGCGCCTTAGTCCAAGCAGTGCCCTGCGGAACTGTCAAATATTTTTGGCAAATGCAATCCATACCGAGCAAATAAGCTGGCTGTTGCATAACGCGCCTTAGTCATGGTATTGACTTGCTGAACTGAAAAATGTCAGCAAATGTGGAGAGCGAGTAAATTGGCTGCTTAGAATCACCTTGGGAAATGTGTTATACGTCTGAACTGTCTGGAGGAAATTTGCTTTAAAAAGCTCCTCCTTCTGCTAAGGAATGCCACCCCAAAAAATCCCATTTTGCCAAACCATTTTACTAATATTTTTTGAGGGCTGCACTTTCAGTAGAGTCATGTATCGCGGTGAGAACCAGATTCATGTCCTAGAAATGATTATTGAAAATCAGTTCAATGATTAAACAAAAACTTTTCACCTAAATCTGTAAGGCTAACTTAATTATGTCTGATTTCTACTAGGCCCCATTTACGAGAGGAGTTTAAACCACAACTCAATTTTTTTGTATGAGCTTCTTTAAATCGGGACCGAGACCTAAATTTACAGCGCCTGTCTCTCGCCTGTACATGGCTGCGATATTTTACTGAGCCGCCAAAAAGAGAGGCCTAACTTTCGACAAGTCGCAAAATTCTTTATCTTTCGAGCAGGTTTTTAGGAGGAAATTGTGGTCTCTGTGTGATTGCTCTTGTCTCTACTGCCAGCTCTAGGAGACGAATGTCTTAGTTTTATGATCATTTTAAGACACAATTTCTTAGGGACAAGATTCAGATCGCAGCCCAATATCTTGGGTATATAGTTATTTTAGGCACAATGTCTTAGGGAAATAATTCAGTTTGCAGCCCAATATCTTAGGTATATAATCATTTTTAGTCACAATATCTTAGGTAAATAATTCAGTTTGCAGCCCAATATCTTAGGTATATAATCATTTTTAGTCACAATATCTTAGGGACATAATTCAGTTCAGAACCAAATATCTTAGGTATATAATTATTTGAAGCACAATATCTTAGGGACATACTTCAGTATACAGCCCAATATTATAGGTATATAACCATTTTAAGCAGAATATCTTACGTATATAATAATCATTGTACCGACAAAATCAGTATATCGCTGAATCGCGTTACAAAATATAAAATATTTCATCAGTATACGACCGAATACAATAGGCATGCAATCAGTAATCGGCCGAATGGAACTTGTTTTATCGGGAACTTTGCGCTCGATGACGACGCGACGCTCCAGAAAATGTGGTTTTGAGGCACAATTTTGAGCATTGAAAAGTCTCATTCTAAAAAAATCGGCCTAAATTTTAATTATATTTCCTATTGGGATGTTCCTCAATTTGAATTATTAATTCCTTATCAATTTCTCAATGGAAATTATTATTATTACTTTAACACTTATTTTAAGGTTAGGTTTTTTTATTAACCTATTTTAAGATATCAATAGATAGGGAATAAAATTTACTTAAATTGTTCAATTTATTTGCTCGAAAAAAATAATCGTAAATCATCATACTGAGAATTGGCAAGTAGCAGATCAATCTGTCTCACTTTCGCTCAGAAGTTCCCTTTCTAAGGCGTTTAATTATATCATATAATGATATAAATAATAACTTAGGATAGTTACTGGATTTCATATTCATCATCTCAATTATTTAGAACAAATAATATACACAAATTTTGATTTCACAGTATAAAAAAATGCCTTCAATTTTCCAATTCAAAGAAAATTCATTTTCCAATCGAGGATTTAACCTTTCATGCTCATCCTTTGTACAGAAATTCTTTGCCAGTTTTATTATTCGAACATTTTCTCATATTTTTTGTCCATCTGTCACCCAGCAATTTAAACTTTCGCATTACCGGCTAAAACTGCCTATAAACTAAAGCTACTACCATAATTGAGATTTGCTAAATTTTATGCTACGAGAATGTTATCCAAGACTTCGCAGTTTTTGCGTTCGTAGAAGCTCATTATAGGCAAAAAGTTGCAAAATCAAAGCAGCTTTTATAATTCACTTATTTTTAATTTCATTCATTTTGCAATGAAGCCTTTATCTGCCCTTTCGGTGCTACGTAGAGCTGAATACATACTTCCAAGTTCAAATTTTCATAGTATTTCACCGTATCTTCCAACGCTAGAGCCGAACCATCTCTGGCACGATCGGAATCTTCACCATTTCTCTCATGTTATAGTAGACTTAAAAGTTTGAATTTACAGCCGTGGCTTCGATGCTACGGAAGCAACGCATCCCAGCCGCGTCTTCGATGATATAAAAAACGGCTAAACGCCCGACATGGCTAAGCTTTCTGACCAGCAACACCGAACACTTTCGTCGGGGCCCGAAAAAAAAATTTGGGGCTCGTGCCACAATTTCCGACTCCTTCAGACTGCCTAAAGAAAAATGCGGGATTCGGGCGAAAGAAACACGTTTTAGGCTCGCGAGCTCTCAGCGCAGAGGATTTCGTATGGGAGTTTCCGTCTTTCCAATTTAAATGTGAAGGGGAAATATTGCTGTTGATTTTCCTACCGAGGTGTGACGTTGATGCAAGACCATTGTACCTCTGTTATTAAAAATACCGTTGGGAAGAGACGTGAAGCGAAAATACGGAACAGATCATCCTTGAGTCTACAGTAACTTCAAGATTTTCCCTTATCATCGTTGATTTATCAATTTTATACTAGTAACAGTTCATATGCTGACGTTGCCACTGTCGCTATATCGCCAGACGTAAAATCTACTACTACGCATTTTAAAGAATTTTTCACTACTATTACCTCATTTTCATGTGATATCTCTTGATATTCTTGACCTCCTATTATGGAAGTTTAAAATAAATAGTTGTAATTCAGATTATTTTGCCTGTTACTTTTCGCAGTCTTGAAATATTTTCAAACACAATCCCACAGAAGAAAAATATTTAATCCTGGAGGGAGACTACTGGCCGATATTGATTCCCATTTGGTAAATGAAAAAGTTTTCTCGCGACCACATCCATTTGCTCAGGCTAACCGGAAAAAATAACTATTTTTAAACTTTGTGACTGGCACATGAAATAAATTATTGTAGTAATCCTTTGAGCCTGAGTAATATTCTGGGAGTTTATTGTTGGGAAAATGTTTTCATATGCGTAAATAATGAATACAATTTGGTTACATTTAAATTGTTTGAGAATTTTTAGAGTTATTCAGAAAATTCTTTTAGTTTTGACCGCCTTATTTTCAGCGTATAAACAATTTCTATCGTAGAATTAAATTAAACTAAATATATTATCTACCTCGCTATTTGATCAATTACAAGGAAATTTATAACAAGAGAAAGATCAGTCAACAGATAATAGACTGATATATACTAAATTATGAGAGATTTATAACACTGGTAGGAAGAAACCACACCCAATAAAATAAAACGATCTGTTTTCAGTAATGGAATAATGGAAACCTGGATAAAAAATATCCCATTTATTTTATGCTTTGCGACCAAATTTCCGCTTGATCCATTAATTAGCTGCCCGTTATTTCGCGAAAAGCGGTGAAAGCAAACATTTATTTTACCTCAAATGCATAAGCGTAACGATATTGTCATGATAAGTGAGAAGCGTTCCCAATCATCAATGGCTGCGGAATTAAAATTCTCCTTTTCCAATCGGGGCGTTGAAGCGCCTTGTCAACAGCCGGGCGCAATTCCAGCGAGAGTCATCAAACGTACGCACGCTTTGGGTAACTATGGCGAAAAAACTTAATTTTTCAGCTATCCGAATATTTCAATATTGCATCCGAGTGTCGTGGATATAAGTTCTTATTACTAATATGAGCTCAAAAAATTACGAAAGTGAAAATCGCATGAATCTTTCACTGTTGGTAACTGCAAAGAGTGAAGAAATTAACCTAGGTTAATTAATTGAAAAACTTCGCGGCTATTCGCGCCTATTTCGGTTATGGAACGGAGTGCGGCGATGTAATATCGTTCCATATCCATGAATATAATTATTTTCCTGAATGCTGGTCAACGAAATCAAATAACGTCTGTTCGTTCAAACTTCCGTTATTTAGATATATTAACCCCGGCAAGCAGGCAAGTGACTATATATGGTCAATTTAAATATTCTCCTAAAACAGCCCACCAGGTTCTCCAGTTCATGGCTACGTTATCATCCTATGCCAAGCACTAATTATCTGCTGCCCATTGCACCCCCTACCATGTCCATAAATAAGAAAATGAATATTGAGATGAAAGTTTAGAATCAGATGACGAAATGGATGCTTTTTTTCTCATTTTTCTATAAGATTTAAGTGTTAATATCTAATCATTTAACTGGAGACATTTTATAAAATTTAATTGATTTCAAATTATATAGTTTCCCTTTAAATACAAATGTTTAGATTTAAGTTAAATTAATTGATTCGTCTCACCTTTTCAGAGTATTGACTGTTTCAACGAATTCTTTAACTGCGATTTACATCTAGATGTATGCAAAATTTTGGAAAATACAAATGAGAGAATTTTTCTCAGAATAATTCATAATTTCTTTTGATGGCTCCAGAGATATGAATTACTGCTTATTTCTATGTTTTTCCGCTAGAGGTTCAAAGCAATTAAATTTAAGCTTTTGTCCTGAAATTATGAGCGATAAATTAGAAAAATTTATTAACTGATCTTAGAAAATTTAAAATTTCTAATTGCAGTTGAACACTTCCATATTGATGGATCCTACTGAAAATTTCGTATTGCTTAGCTGATGAAATAAATTCCTTCAAACTTGAAGCATTTACCGGTATTGTGAAAAGCACCGATAGTGAAAATTTATACTTTTATATTCTCTATTCTGGCGATGAAGTGGAGTGAGAAAGATATAGTGTACTCTGTAATAGATGTACCGTAAGTAAAATTATAAAATATAATAGAGTAAGATAAACTATTTTCAAGAACCAAGCCAAGGCCCACAGTTTCGAAAAGTTTTAACACTACGTCGTAAATGATGGTTCTTCAAGATGTAAACTTATACTCTTTCCTAATACACTTTAACTTTATAATTTCATTTATGTTACCTCGCTTACCCAATATAGAAAATGTCCACAGGAAACCGCTTTTACTATGGCACACTGCAAACCACTCGGAATCTCTTTATATCCCGCATCAGGACAGAATTTACTACATCTGCTTTAAACGCACGGGAAAATTTTGGAGTTAATGATAAAAGTCTACGGAGATGCGTCCTAATATTTAATTATCTGGGGCCGACTAGTTGTCTAGCTCTGCCCGCCTTTGCTGAAATTAGGTGAATAAAAAAAGCACACGAAAAACTTTTTACTCAGTTAAATCCATAAAAACATTACCTGTTGGGTTATGGACTATTATTGATCACCATATCTTGACTTAATTCAGTTTTATTGCTGCGCTTATCTAATTATTAGTAATTTGTATTTGAAATACAATTTTTTTTATTTTTCGTATAGTATACATAGCAGTTAATTTAATAGGTCAAATTTAATCAGCGTTATGAATTACAGTTAAATAAATCATTCTATCTAAAAAAATTCTATCTCATATAAGCTTATAAACGATGGATAAATTTCGTTGTTAATTTATGAATTGACATTTGTCCCTGCAGATAAAACTCAGCAGTCATTGTTCGGATAACGTCAAATGATGCATTTTTTATGGCGGTCAGAATCCTGATAGAAAACTTCCAAGTTGAGAGGGTAAACTCTTTCATTTTGTTATGGAGCATCTCGCCAAGTTATCGCCGAAATATGGCACGCAATAAAACACAAATTGTGATAAAAATAAAATGCAACAATTTACAATAATTTCTAGTTTTTATAGCTTTTGGCTTGAGAATCGAAAATATGTATATCTCAAGTTGATACGTCTTGAACTAATTTAGCAAGTTTAAAAATTTGCAGTGTGAACTCGACAGTAAATTTTATTGTATATCGAAATGCTATAAATAGGAAACTTTATCTTTTCTTTGCGTGAAAAAGAGCAGAACTATAATTTTATAGGCTCCTATAATGCATATTATATTATACATCGGATGTTACATAATACATATGTAACATCCCAATACATACATCGGATGTTAAGATTCTTTACCAAATATTTATCAACGCAAACTGAAACACTTCATCAACTCAGCCGTGAAGACTGCTGCCGGAGTTCATGGCTCGGGGGAAACGAAAATCTGCTGCTAGTTTATTTTTACTTTTTAAGGAAGAAAGAATAATTTGAATATTTGGCTTTCCGTTGAAAGAATATCAATCGATTTTAAATTCAACTGGTCGCGATACAATGTAATTTTAGACAACATTTTCTTTCGTTAAGAGGAATCAAGTGCAAGCAAATTTTGGCTCTTGTCTTCAACTATTTCGCGGGCACACCTGACAATATGCATATATTCAAATTTTTAAATAAGTTCACGAAAGTAGGAACATTTAAGAATTAATTTTCTTTGCATACATTTTCTAAAATTAGATATTGGAGGAGCTATTCGCTGTTGGAAATTTATTAAATATGGTCATCATCCACAAGAATTTTGATATAGTTCAAATTTAAATATTCAAATGTAATGAGTTATTAACTAACTTCTAATTGATTCAATTTCAACAAGTTGCATTAATTAGTTCAAGTCATATTGTCCCTTCCGTCTGTCTTTTAAAAAACTGCGAAAAGAGAGGCAAATTTAATCTGCGAGTCAAAAATATTATTTAAAAGCTCAGATTTAAAATTTCGGAAAGGTTATGGGATAATGTTAGCTATGGAATACTGGTCAGATGACAGGTGATTGGCACAATGTTGTTGTGAACGCAACATTTGTCTTAGGATAGTAGCTTAATTCCCTGGTCTTGAGAAACATTTTCGTTCATTCGTCATCTGTCTGCTGCGGAGTACAGACCGAACTTAGATCAGGAACTAATTTTGGTGAGCTTAGTTCTCATGTTTGAACATTTCTTTGTTTTTTTTTAGAAAACCTTAGTAATTACTTGAATATTTTCGAATATTGTTTATAAATTCAATAACCTTTTTTCTTTTAATAAATTTTGTATTTGTACCGGTTTCTTACCAGAAACCGTGTCTTCTGGGAATATGAAGCAAAAAATGAAACCTGATGCACGCGTATTCAATTAATCCTGCCATAGACAACAGTTGAGCTGAAAAGCAATAAATATTCCGCAACAGGCAGAAATATGAAAACATAACCCAAAACAATTACTGCGTTCTTTTGTGGGATGTATTTGGAGAATATTTGAAGTGATCACATGTGGCCACTTACCACCAAAAGGTTTAGGGGATTTCAGTTAATTCAGTACAGTTATAATACCATGGTTTTATTTTTATTTCAAGTTGAAATGAGAGCCCAAACCCTCATATCTGGTAAAAATAACGTGAAATTGCAGAAAATAATAATAATATTGCATTAAATCTTCAAGGATATATATCTTATCCCAAGACAAAATATCTTATCTAATCTAAAACTATTGATCAAAATATAATTAAGTCCAGCACAAGTAAAGGTATTCTGGCAAAAATTTCATGTGATTGGAGCATAGAAGTGAAAACTTGCCCTTCGCAAGTGATTAAAAATTGTTTATTGTAGGTTACAAGTAAACTTTTCCTCAAGGACATAAAGAAAACGAATAACAAAACCAATGGTTAGTGGGATCAAATAAATTAAAAAAAGGCAATTAACGACAAGCGCTGCCTATTGCACCAGCGGGTCCTTGTAAAGGTGAGCTACGGCGTTACAAGATAAAATTATTTACATAATTTTTGCTGAAACTTTACAGCAAGTTTTTCAGGTCCGTTTTCACGATTATTTCGCGTGCCAACTTTCGAGTGTTTTCTTCAAATGCGTAAGGAGCGACGGTGTTCTGTCCAGTGCAAGCATTGCCGGCTTAACGCAAATCTCAATATTGTTGCTTACCTTTAAACAAATTAACATTATCTATATTTTGGTGCATATAATGTACTAAGCAGGGATTAAATCATAGAATCGAATATTTAAAAAAATATATATTTTCAACGTAAGTAAACGTTCATGTTCTTTACTTGATCATCATGTTCTTTGAACCACTGCTATGATATGATTATTGAATAGCCAATAATTGCATATATTACAGAGATATATTTCCATTATTATGATACAGGTTAATACGTAAGACTTCTTTAACATGTGTGGCATTTATTGAAAGATTCTACTGGCGTCGTTGGTAGGCACAATGGAACTGCCAGTTTTATTTTGCAACAACATCTATTTTGCAGCTTTAAAATAACCCAAGCACTGTTTTAAACACATTTTTTTCGATATAGCGAACTCGGCATCAGGTAACACAAGATTGCTGAAGCCCCCGTTCACTATAAGCAGCAAGAAAAAGTTGGATATTTCTTGTTTTTAACGGAGAATTTGAAAAAAAACAGGCTTGCCTCAACGTCCCGCTGCAAGTCCATTGAGACCGACTCCGACTGGCAAACAGAGAAAGGCTGTATTGTTGTTATTGTTGTAACAAAATGGCAGTGATGCGGCTGCTGATTAAGGCCTTCATGATGAAATAGTGCCGAGTATAACAGTCTGTCGGGACAGTGTAACTTATTAATTGCAAAGTTGTGTTGACAGTTAAGTGATGTTACTCCTTTCATAATTTGTACAGGCTAATTCGCGTGAGCATGGCTTTCATCAATCCTTTTTTGCATCTCAATNCGACGCCCTGCATTAGGGCGACGATGCTTGCATCTCAATCGCTTCGACACCCTGCATTCGAATATGAGCTAAAAATAATCGGTTTTTTGGCATGAATAATGTGAGGTGGTCTCACCCAATAAACTGGAGTGGTTTTGATCCTATCAGAGCAGCACTCGGAATAGACTGAATGCTCAGTTTCTACGATAGATAAGAAGATAAATTGACCAATGTGTGCTGACAGTGTTGAATCTGCGCTGAATGTTCTTGTCCTGAGTTCAATGTTTTAGATGTGTGCTAAATATGAGGGATCTGCAAATAATATTATATATTTACGTTGAATATTTAGGATCTGCGCCCAGTGTCTGTAGGAACCGCTATGAATATCAACAAATTGCGCACAACGACTAGGATTTGTCCAGGACCTGCGTTTAATATTGTTGCTAAATGTTCAAGATCTTCATTGAATGTTCAAAATTATCCAAAAATATTCAAAATTTTCACTTAATGTTCAGAATCATCACTGGATGTTCAGGATCTTCGATGCATGCCGCAAAATCAACACAGAATCTGGAAACTCGTCTGATTGCTCGGAGATTTTATCCACTGGTCGTCATGACAACAGGAAAGAAATGATTAAATGGAAAATCATGCCGGGAGGGATCGAGTGACAAAAAATGAAGATAAATTGGAGAGCATAAACAAAAAAAATACAAACCCTGAAACAGAGTGCGAAGAAAAAGATGCAGGCAAAGTGTAGTAGAATAAGAGAAGTTTGAGGATTGCTGTGAATGGGAGTAGCAGAATTGCATATAGGAGGGAGAACATGTCCATACCAATCATGGACGGTAGAGAGGAAAAGGAATTTTTTGATAAAAACGTTTCAAAAATTGTGACATGAAATTAGCATTAGAAAATTTTTGTTGAGAAATGTTCCTCACAAAAAGACTGGGATGAATGTTTAAAAAGATTTTTGTTCAATTTTGTTCATGAAATTTGACAAAACAATTATACAACCGAGAGTCAAAAAAGTCAAAACAACAAGTCTGAACAAGTCAAACAAGTCTGAACTGATTTTAGGCCCACGATAAAAACAACAGTCTTTAACTGAAAGATAATTGAATCAAGATAAATTACTAGCCGTGAGTGCGGTAAGCCGCCGCTCGTCCATATTGACAGTGATACATCGATATACTAACTTAATTCGTAGCGTGACTGGGTTCGTACAAAGAATGTTTGTATGTGTGGAAACAATATCGATATTTAATGTATTTTAACATAATCAAATAAAATATAGCACCGAATTGCTTCTGAAATTCGGTTCGCAAGTAGAGACATGTTCGTCTGTGGAGGCAAAAACATCTCGAACCATCGTTTCGTGTCTGGAAAAGTTCGCAAGTAGAGGCGTTCGTAAGTCCAGGTTTAGCTGTTCTCTCCGTCATTTCATTTTATCATCAGTCGAACAACTGTTCGACTGATCAGGCGTGTTCAACTGATTCTGTCTACCTCCACTAATCGAGTATGGTTTACCGTTAATTTTAACTACTATGCGCAAAAAATTATTTTTTTTCAACATTATTGATATAATTATTGTCGAACCTCACAAAACACGTTGAATTATCACTTCGTTTATATGAGAGACTCGTGCGCTCGGGACGATGACTGACTATAGCTTTTCTATCATCCTTTCTTTCTCCTTAATTTATTAGCCTACAGATGTATTCGCAAAATAATCGTAAACGTCTTAACTCAACCCCAGGTTACTAATTTTACAATCTCTGAATTTTCCAATTTGCCGAATTTTACATATTTCCTTTTTAAATAATTTTCACATGCTTTTAAATTCAATGCAATTCACGGAATTCACTTCAAAACTCTATAGGTTTCCCTTTCAGCCAACCGTACTTCAATTCTCGACTCCAGCCCAGCCTGCCGCTCGGCAAGACGTTTGTGCCCCGCAAACTCCGGCGTCCGCAATTTTTAATTCTGCTGGTCGGCCTTCGTCTTTTACTGCCGGAAAAAAGAGTCCAAGTTTTGCTCTTGATGGAAAGTTTGCGAAAGTGAAGTGCCCGGACTCAGGGCATTTCTTCAGTCACCTCACATTTTGAAGGAAAACCAATAACAGGAGAAAGCGCTGTAAGATAATAACAGAACAAACGGAAGCAAAGTAAAAACATGATGAGGTGAAGCTAGGGCTAGAAGGGGTGATGTAAGTCAACAACAGCGAGAAGCTAGATACACAATAAATAGGATAAAGCGAGCAAACCACAAATAGGAAGAAACGAGGTAACAACAGGAAGAAGCAAGGTAACAACAAACAGAAAGAAGCGAGGTAACAACAAACAGGAAGAAGCGAGGTAACAACAAACAGGAAGAAGCGAGATAACAACAAACAGGAAGAAGCGAGATAACTACAAACAGGAAGGAGCGAGGTAACAACAAACAGGAAGAAGCGAGATAACAACAGACAGGAAGAAGCGAAGTAACAACAAACAGGGAGAAGCGAGATAACAACAAACAGGAAGAAGCGAGATAACAACAAACAGGAAGGAGCGAGGTAACAACAAACAGGAAGGAGCGAGGTAACAACAAACAGGAAGGAGCGATGTAACAACAAACAGGAAGGAGCGAGGCAACAACAAACAGGAAGAAGCGAGATAACAACAAACAGGAAGAAGCGGGATAACAACAAACAGGAAGAAGCGAGGTAACAACAATAAGTCTTTATGACTATTATGATCTTCTTGGCGATCTTGGTCATCTAAACGATCTTGATCGTTTTAACAATTGATGCTCAAAATTGTGCTGTTGTAGAAAAACTTCGTTATCATTTAGATATTAAGGTTTGCGCTTCACAATAGCCTCATCTATTGCATCTGCATTTCATTCAATGTTTGCAATCTCCTTATCTCATAAAAAAGTTTTCGGCACTGCGAGAGAACTAAGATTAGATTATTTACGAACAAATGACGAAATTAATTTAAGTATTTGTTGCTGCATAAAAATTTATATCCTTTTTCATGTGTAAGGATTTTTCTCAATGATTCCTAAAACACTTTCTTTGGGTATCATGTTTAATTTTGTTGCAGTAAATTAGTAATCCAGATTGAAGTTCTCTTTCATGCGAATAATTTGACTAAATTCGATTACACGAATGTAGTCATGAGGAACACACGGTTTGAACAGGATCAATATATTGTAATGATATAACCATGAGTTCATATTAATGCTAAAGTATCTGTTGTTTTTGTAAATGTCAGACTATTTAGAGTCTTTCTCGAGTAGTAAATAAGAACTTAATATTTGAAGAGTTAGGTTGACAGAACATGCTTATGAATTATGGATTAAATGTTATTAGGCAGAAATTATTCTTTCCTTAATAAACACAATAATAAGAAAGACCCAGCGCAATGATGGAGTGAATATTATGTAATAAGAATATCTCAGAAGCGGTAATGGTGCGCCAGCGGCCTCCTGCAGCGTAGTCATGGCAACCGCACATGCCGTTGCCAGATGCGCACAAAATAACAAGCAAATCTTCAAGTTATTGCAACGCGCTCAAAATCTAATAACATGTCTGTTATTGCGAGAGGCTTACAACTTCGTGACAAGATCAATACAATAACTAATGCCTCAGTCGTACTGGTGTTGACACAGATATTGCTATGGATATTTTTTATCATTTAAATGTGGGCAAGTAAGGAATACAGTTAGGATAGATGTTGACACAACGAGATCGGCATCGAAATTTTCATGCTTCCGAGCGAACAGTTCAATATTAATCTGTTGTACTGTGAGTATTTTGAAATAATCTGGAACGATGTAACTTGATCTTAAATTATACGTTTTTCAAGAATGTGTGACAATGTTATTAGAGGCGTTAATGTTATTAAAGATATCTAATTAAAACCTGCTCATACAAATGCTATTAAAAGAATTTGGAGCCCAAACAAAACTGGCATCATGGTAATTATGACGAGGTTTATCAAAGCAAAACTTTTTGCATATCATTCAAATAGTAAAATATACATATATGTATATAAAGTTTTATATAAAACTCAACGGTTGTGCGTTTAGATTTGATATATTTCGATATTCTTGAATTCAAGGGCATAAAAATCAAAGCGAAATAGTTGCATCGTCGCTGCTTTGAAATTCGCGATTGCGGCAGCAAACATTTTTTTTTACAAGAATTTGTGCTACCTCTTTTTGCGGGGGCCTTTGAATACAAGAATTTTTATCTAAAGTGCTTGACGGATAACATTTTCCAGGAAAAACATAAACCAAAATGAAAATAATTTGTTAAAAAACACTTACAACTAATTCATAGCTAGAGTATCATTTGTGTTCCATAAACTTTTGTTACAACTTAGTGTGCTTATAACATATCAATATATCATCTCAATCAGGATATGATCTTTACTATCTAAGTAAAGTTTACGCTAAGTTTACAACAAAAAACTTTTTTCCACTTGGCTGTAAAACGATCAGATGAAGGCATGTTAATGAGGCCACGTCGGCAGCAAATATCCGATATTTTTTTTCCAAGCGTTTCCAGTTTTGAAAAGTTTGGACAGCCTCGCCGAGCACGTTCTGGAGCCGCGCTAATTCCTTGCATTAGAACTTTTCGTTGCCAGCATTTGATCGATGAAATTCTAGTTAAAGGTCAAAAGGGGCAAGAATAAACGTGAGATCCGAGTTAAAAGTTAACGTTATTTCAATAAGTTTCTTACACGGATCTATAGTTGAACAAATAGTGTTAATTCGAGAGCAATAAGTTTACGCTTATTTTTGTTCTTTTTTAAATAATAATAACTTAATCGAACATGTTAATCCCGATACTAAATACATGTTATTTTGGAGGAAATTTCATATTGGACGAGTTTTTTCATTCTTCTAAAGTTGAAATTTAAGTAATTGATTCGGATTTATTAGTACTCGTAGAAGCAATTGTCAAAATATATATCACATCAATGTATATCAATATTAACGCCATAAGGAGATAATCATTTTACAGAACTTCGCACTTCATTGTTTGAGCTGATCATGTATGCTATGCTTTTTAAAGTCCTATCCCAAATGATAATGTAAACATAAAAATGAATGGCTCTACGCTACCTGTTGCAGGCTGTAGGAAAAGATAGCTCTCTACCGACGCTCTTTTCGTCGAGTCAGCAGCTCTCGCTCGCTACCTACTCCGCTGAGCCGGTAGCAGTGCTGCTCTTAGTCTGCTATTATTATCAACCAAAGCTGTTTAGCCATTAATTTTTCATTATATCACAATTGATTTTAATGTCAGCTTTAAGGAAATACTTGAATTCAAGGTATGGAAATGTTGGGATCACAGTATCCCAAGACGATCAAATGGTCTATAGAAAAAGGCTTGAGCTTCCCCCTTGTGATGACCAAGCGGTAGCAAGTGAGCTGCAACGTGTTCAGTTGGTCCTGGACTGTCATGCGTGTAGGTGTGTGGTGTTACTGACGGTCCCGACTTTCCACCCTCGCTTTTTGGACTCTTTCTTTTTTCGCGCTCTGTCTTCCTCCATCTCTCTCCGTTCCTCTCACATGACCTCTTTTTGCCATGCAATTATTCGTCTTCGTGTCACTTACGATAGCTTCCTAGTATTTATCATCTTAGAGCTTAACTTTAAGATCCCCGCTGCCTCTCTGTCCACTCCCGCTGATCTAGAATTCAGTGATCACCTTAAAGGACTACGAGTATACTTGTTGAATGTGCGGCAGGTATGCTGCTCACCTGCCCTTAGTTCTGTCGTGTCGCTCAAAGTTTTTCTTGCCTACGCTTGAGCGACGCTTTTTCTTGCCTACAAAGTTAAGGAGGAAATCCTCCGTTTGTTTTAAGGTCATTCCGGCTAATGTGTAATAATTATCGCATGCAACCTACACCGTGTTTCAGTGTAGTAGGAAACTTTTTAACTTTGTTCTGGTCTGAAATTAGTCAGTGGCCGCAAAAGGAATTGTATTTTTCTTATTTGTGAACAAATTATCGCACTAGTCCTAGTTTCCTGAGTCTACTAAAATAATGCACTGAAGCTTCAACTCTGCCAAGAACACTTTCGGCTGCGTATCAATCGTCAAAAAGTAACTGCATTTAACCCACTACCGCCGTATGTCACTTTCAACATAACTTTCAACTTAAATTATACGTATACTATTGAGTTTAGCAACCTGAGGACGTTTGTATTTTCAACTTAACCCTCTATCGCCGTATGTCACTCTCCGGGAACATAACTTTCAACTTAAATTATACGTAAACAGCAACCTGAGGACGTTTGTATTTTCAACTTAACCCTCTACCGTCGTATGTCACTCTCCGGGAACATAACTTTCAACTTAAATTATACGTAAACTATAGAGTGTAGCAACCTGAGGACGTTTGTACGCAACAGAGAACATTTTAAAGTTGTCGTACGTGGCGGCAACCATCAGTGCAAGTCATTTTGCGCTCACTAGAACGTATCCTTTTTGGGAAGTAGGCGCGTGACAATATTGCTCCGCCAGCTCCGGTTACTCATGTCAGGCGGTAGAGGGTTAAGAATGGCTCATATTAGTATAGTATAGTAACTATCGTATGATTGTCTTGTTTTCATCAATATTTCAATTAAAAAAATTATTGGGCATCGATAATATTAAGAAAAATATTTTTTGCCAGAAACAAGTCTCATTCATCATTGCCATTTTCTGAATCTCATTACGCACGCTTTGCATTTCTTAAGACTCCAGCAATGTTGCTCACAACCTCTAAAAGCTCGACTGAAATTATTTTCGATTCCTGCCAACACTTCTAATTGGCACGGAACTGCCAACAACCAACACTTGGATACTACGACAAAGCCACCAACAAACCAGCCCTCATTAACGCGTCTGACTGACACATATCTAAAGGACATGTCCAATGGGAGGGAGAAAAATTAACAGTCTTAGTGTGTATCTGAGGCTCATACAGCGTTTACGGCGTATATGAGGCTCATACAGCGTTTACGGCGTATATGAGGCTCATACAGCGTTTACGGCGTATATGAGGCCCATACAGCGATTACGGCGTATATATGAGGCTCATACAGCGTGTACGGCGTATATATGAGGCTCACACAGCGTTTACGGCGTATATATGAAGCTCATAAAGCGTTTACGGCGTATATGAGGCCCATACAGCGTTTACGGCGTGTATATGAGGCTCACACAGCGTGTACGGCGTATATATGAGGCTCACACAGCGTTTACGACGTATATATGAGGCTCATAAAGCGTTTACGGCGTATATGAGGCTCATACGGCGTTTACGGCGTATATATGAGGCTCATACAGCGTTTACGGCGTATATGAGGCCCATACAGCGTTTACGGCGTATATATGAGGCTCATACAGCGTTTACGGCGTATATATGAGGCTCATAAAGCGTTTACGGCGTATATGAGGCTCATACGGCGTTTACGGCGTATATATGAGGTTCATACATCGTTTACGGCGTATATATGAGGCTCATACAGCGTTTACTGCGTATATATGAGGCTCATACAGCGTTTACTGCGTATATGAGGCTCATACAGCGCTTACGGCGTATATATGAGGCTCATACAGCGTTTAGTGCGTGTATGAGGCTCATACAGCGTTTACTGCGTATATGAGGCACATACCACGTTTACGTCGTATATATGAGGCTCATACAGCGTTTACTGCGTATATGAGGCTCATACAGCGCTTACGGCGTATATATGAGGCTCATACAGCGTTTACTGCGTATATGAGGCTCATACAGCGCTTACGGCGTATATATGAGGCTCATACAGCGTTTTGTGCGTGTATGAGGCTCATACAGCGTTTACGGCGTATATATGAGGCTCATACAGCGTTTTGTGCGTGTATGAGGCTCATACAGCGTTTATTTGAGGCCCTTGAGGCATAATTTGCTGACGAGTCATGAGAGGTTGCGGGGGCTTGGCTCGTGGTGAATGCAGGCTTCATTTTTGCATTGCATGCGCGCGTCGGGCCAAAAGACCTGCATGATCTAATAATATTTTTGTTACTGATGCTTTGGCTTTAACCATTTTTATACCACCAATGCGCCAGCCATGGCTGCTACTCTTTTCCACAGTTTCTACTGTTTTACTGCAGCTGTTACTAATGCGTGTTTTTAATCACGCTACTGCCACCTTTACTGCAGTTGCTCTCACAACTATGCTTCCAATGCCGCTGCTACCGATGCTAGTGTTAATGATACACCTGCTCATCTATCTTCTACTATGATAATATTCGCTTTTCAACTAGCCTTGCTATTATACCAGAGAATACATTACTATAGCTTGTATTGCTGTCAAAGCTACGGGTTCAATGATAATAATTTGATTCCAAATTGTTGTCACTACTATTGCTTCTATTATTATTAGTGCTTCCGGATAGAGACTATTCATGTTGAATCCACCGTCACTACACAAGCTCATATTACTATTAATATCATTAATAAGGCAGCTTAGGAAATTCGTTCTGTTTTCATTCTGCAACTGTGGTCTCTACTTCCACAGTTAGGACGTAGATCAGCCCTGGGTTCGTAAGTCATGTATTTAATTGCATGAGATCATGACTTATGCAAAATTTAAACAGACAATAATCGTTTGATCTTATCGTTCTGATCCTATCTTAAACTATAATCACGATTCATGTTTTACCGCCGGCCTCCGTCCACTAACAACTTTATTCGTTTGAGCGACAATGTTCACAAAATTACTCCTGCGAACATTATTTTATCTAATCCTGCACTGTTAATACGCAAAAATGATGAAGCTTTAATGTGGGATCTGCAGAATTCCTAATCGTTCTAAAGTAATCAAGTTAAACTTGCAAAAATATCGCAAGTTTAACTGAAAACGTGTAAATTTACTTTCAGTGTCCTCCGCGAATATTTACTTAGTGTAGAACTGATTTCAAATTTCAAGCTACGGGTCAGTTTTCTGCGGAACTTCAGCGTACGAGCCCTCGTGGAAGTTGCAAATTGACCAAATAAATAATTACCTTAAATTTTGTGCTTCAATGAGTGGAAACTTTGACCTTTCCGGTCATGAAATTATATGAACCTGATGTGCGATGTGAAGTTCAGCTTTTTATATCGAAAAGTTTAAATTTCTTCTCATGGAATTTACAAAAATTCTTCATTTAAGAGTAAGACTTTATAATTTAATTAGTAGTATTTATTACATAATTACTGTAACAATATTCGCAAGCACTTCATTGGATGATCACAAAATGAAAAAAGAAAATCATATTACATTTTTAATATGATAGTCTACCGTTGATTACAACATGAGATGAAATGTGTCTCCCGTTAGTATCAACAACTATCAAGTTACATAGGGTGTTTTTTACACGAGTTGATTGGACTCGACGAGGGAATGAGCTATGCAAATAGACGAAATAGACATCTATTTCATAGACGAATAAATTGAACACAAACATGAACTGCAAACAATTCGCTGAGAACAAAACAACGACAATCGATCGATCCAGTAAATCCATTGAGAGCCGCAGATCTCTGCCGCGTTCGATCGTTGCTGCACGCAATCTTAACAGTGATCTCGTGAGCGGATTTATCGGCCGGATTTATCGGACGTTCCTGTCAGGATCAATTTACGTAACTCATCAAAATGTTGCTGGTCTAGTCCGGACAACGACGTCGCAATGCAGGGAAAAGTTGCTTCGATCGAAAATCGGCAGGTTGCTATTTCTATAGCAAAGTTAAAATACTAGAATTGACTCGATTTTGACTGATTTAATCAATCTAATCTAATCTCAAATAATCATATTATTTACCGAGCATCAATCTTTGCTCAAAATAACCAATATTTCTCTTCGTTCTTGGAGGATTCGAAGCAAAATACCTTGCTTGTTCACTTCTTTTAAATTTCTTTAGAGCCGCTGCTACAGACAATACATTTCCGGCAACAAATGAAAACTTAATCTAGAAATTTGTCTGAGATAAATTTCATTGCGTATGTGAACTAATTATACAAACAGAACGAGGTAATTATTCAAATAAACTTTGTGTCTTCAAAATCATTCTATCTAAGACGCGAAGACAGCGATAGTAACTGCCCAGTCCTATAACTCCTACCTCTATGCTCAGCGACCCGAGTGTAAGAGTTGCGTGCCGTCATTCCGACATACGCAGATGCACACCGTGCACAACTAAATTTATAAACTAGGGACGATCGCATATGAGGAGGAAGGATATCTTTGTACCTAAAAAACGAACCTATTTTGAAATTATTCACTAGTAAGATACGAAGATTAATGTCCGGGAAGTATTTCATAAACAAAACTTTTAATTCTCTTGACATAACTTCGGACGCATGACCGAAGTATGGAGCTGGTCTCCGAAACGTTTTCAAAAGAGATATGCTAAATTTTTGTGGTGTTTTCTTCGCTTTTAAATTTCTCTTATAATGATATGGTGAATTTTTGTGGCATTGTCTTTGCTTTTAATGCACTCCGAGTTGTGTGAATATCTCGGGCTTTCAAAGGATGAGATATAAGATATAGCGACGACCGGGCCATCGCGCCAGGAATAGCAGCCTTCCATTAAGATAATTTAGAGATTAGCTTTAAGATTTTTTCTGGCAGGGCCGATGAATGGCCGGCGGTCGGCCGGAGGAAACAATTAATTCTCTACTGTCAAAGAGGGATTGATATGGAGTAACTGTTAAAAATTAAAATACATTGATACATTTCCATGCAATCGCAAAGATTTCATCAGTGACACCAGAATTTAATTATGCGTGATGTGGCATTTCGCCTCAGTGGTCTTCTACCTGAATCTTTAATCAAACCTGGCCGTTTTTTCCATGCATATCGGGTGATTTCCTGTAAATGCCGCACTATTTCCTTCAGTCTTCTTTGAATTGTAGAGTTTTCTTCATCTTCCAAGGAAAAATCATTTTGTTTTTATTTGTCAAAATTATTTTCTCATAAAACATTAAATTTCATTCTATCAAATTTTATTTTTTTTATTAATAATAAATTATCTTTTAACGAAGAAAAATATTATATTTTTATATATGTTTTGTATATTTTTCAAAATAACTTACTCTGAAATCTATTATCTATTTTTATTATTATAATTATAATGCTTGTTATAATTACTATTTTATTATTATATCTATTTGAGGTACGAATAGCATTTACGACGGTTAATGCATCCGTAGAATGAGGGTTAGGCCACAAATGCATTTTATATTTTCGCCATCGGAAATCACATGCATTTGTTCTTGTATTTAATGTACCTATCATTAAATTAAATTGGGTGGCGCCCATCCATCGGACATTCCTGCACGGCGCGGAAATCTTCCGTCATATCCGGAGCCATCGCCGGCTTGTGACCTGGTGGGCGGTAACCGAGGTTGAGGTCATACATAATATATCAGTTGTATTAGATCTAGCATGGTCGCTAACCATGGTTGAACTTGTGCTTAACATTTCAGGTTTATTATTTCAACCAAAGTCTGTAACCGTGTTTGATATCATGCATAACATATCAGGTTTATTATCGACCATGAGCGGTAACCGTTTTTTGAGCATAAATGTAATTTATCAGTTGTGGTGATTCATCCAGGGCCGTCAACATTTGAGCTCAAATAAAATATATCACTTGTAATAAATCAATTACTATTAACAGCTAAGCCACGGGCAGTAAACGTGGTTGAGCTGAAATATAATACATCACTTGTATAAGTCCATTACTACTTATAGTTAGGCCACGGGGAGTAACCATGGTCAAGCTCATGCCTATAACATCAGTTTTCTTATTTCAATCATGTGCGTTAATAATGACATGAAGCTGATTTTCTTCAACGAGCAAAATATGGCGTTTGAAAATTATCTGAGATGCAATGTGTAGTGTCCTATCGGTTAGAATTAGACCAGAAAGTGTATGAAGACAAAAGAATATAAAAATAAATACTATATTCCGAAAATACTGGAAAGATTACTCCAAGTTTGTACAGGCTGATGTTTCATTAACATTGTGACCCGCAATATATATTTTAAAAATATATAACTCAGTACTCACTGCAGCGAGTGACAGAGAGCGCATTTTCTCGTCGACGAAAATTTGAGGTCACGGACGGACAGACGGACGGACGGACAGACAGACAGACGGACATGACGAGCACAATAGTGCATTTTCCATAAATGAGAAAATGCGCTAAAAAACGCAGGTTGCTTCTTACTCCTCAAGTGCTACTCGACTAGCCTCTGATTAGCTCGTCAATACAGCTACACTTATCTTTTTTCCTTGCAGCCAAACCTCTGTCGGGAACTGGAAACATTTTACTAAATTTCGTCTAACTTTTTCTCCCACGCCAGATTCTTCGGTGGTAACTTTTTCTACTAAAATTTTTCACAATTTAGGCCTTCTCTTGATCTTCCTCTATATCAGAAAAATATTTTATTTTCTTATGTAGGATAGAATACCTAGCTTTTTATTTTATTCTCTTTAGCTGAAGTGCCAAAACAACTATAGCAGAATCGAAACATATTTTCGCTTGAAAATCTGCGCAATTTCGCCTATACGATTTTGCGACCTATATTGATATGAATAGAATAAACATATTGGCATACTCAACCACGCACCACACTAAACTTGATCAGGGGCAGTGTATATGTGATATAGCCCCTACGAGGCTACATATCACTCATTGAAACGAACCTAAAAATACTTTGGTTCTCCCAAAAATACTTTCTTCGCGAACATTTTCTTCTGCGAAGAAGAAAACTAGTTGAAGCATAAACTATGAAAGCAGCCGTCGTTTCTAGAAATCTGCGGGTGAGTATCGAAATGACTGTCTGCCATTGAGAAAAACAATAAAATATCATAATATGTCCTGTTATCAACCCCATCGAGCATTATTATTACTCCACCGAACGATTTATGACAGATTTTCTAAATGATTATGTTTATAATTAAAAGATAAAATAATTTGATGCAATTACGCCACAATCGTTTCGACCCAAACATTATTTCAGCTAAAAGTTGGGTATTTACTTATATTTCGTTAGAATCTACTGAATTTATTCATTAGATTTTTTGTGTTGAGAGGATGATGTCGAAGAACCGATATTTAAGTAGTATTAAGACGCAGAGGCTACCTCCAATATTGTATCATTATTCATTGCTCGCAGTTACTAATCTAAACTTTAATTAAATCAGAAATTGTTACTCAATCTATTGTAAAACTATCAGACAGTTAAATATATAAATTTTATTATTTGTACGTGTGGCGCAATGAATTAAATTTGATCATAAATGTTATTTGTTTCAGGTGAGTGGCTGTCGATCGTACCATACCTGGTAAGCTAGTTAGCTTTAGCTAAACTAAGCCACACTCAGCACTGCCGGGCAGGTGAGTAGTGGTTTAAACTTGGCTGTACCTAGTGTTATGCCACCAATGACTCTTAAGTTTCCATCAACTTTCTTATCTTAAAATGCTATTCTATGAAAAAATTATCAATTCTGATTCGATTTTTTTTACTGATTCAAAATAACTTAACGTGGTTCCTTTTATCTGAAAAGTTAAATCAATTACAATGATACAATATTTATCTCCAGCTGTGCTGTTGCGACGTGAGTACAATGGCGAGCTTGGCAACTCATGCGTCGTTGACATTTGATGACATAAAATAATCAATTGACTTAAATCAAATCATTTATTTTTGTTTATTTTACAATCAATGTACTTGGTTAATCCGGAAAATTCTCAATCGACTGGAAGTCTACTAGAGAAAAATAAATTTTCTAAAAAATTGAATGGTTCTCTAGGACTGACCAATTTTCGAACATCGAAAAAAAGTAAATTCTTCAGAAACGCCGAAGATTGTGGTAATTACGAGCGATCACGGTAGATGGCGCTCGATCTGCCAACGTTTCGCAGAGGGTTATTATGTTAGGAACTTGTGGACACACAAATTGGATGCTAACACGACAACATCGCCGGCCATCAGCAGAACATGCACGCTTCGTGGCACGTGATTATTTGGCTTCAAGACTCTTAGGAAATAAATGGGCCTTACATGACTCAGATCTTACAGGGAATTAAATTTAATTAATGAGTAGGTTGTGTAGAATGTACAAGACGAGACTCGTAGGAAATAAATGGGCCTAACAAGACTCAGATCTTACAGGGATTGAAATTAATTAATGAGTAGGTTGTGTAGAATGTAAAAGAAAATGAAACTTGGCGGAGTTGAGAAAAAGAGTTTAAGGAAGTAATATAATAAGGAGTGAAAAGTTGGAAAAAAATCTATTTATATGAATCAAAAGGAAGCGCAGCAAAAAACGAAGAACGGTTCAAGATAAATGTTTCATAAAAAATGTATCAAATGCTTTTTCTTCTTATTCTTGGAAAGGCGTTTCTGCTGCAGATCCGGACAGTAAAGGTAGAGAATATTATTAATGTTTCCACTACATGAAAGGGAAGGGATTTACTTGTAGTTTGAAGGGGTCACTGAGGCCGGCGCTATCGCCAGGCAAGCGTCGGTGTGAGACTGACGGATGTCCAGCGATGTTCCGAGGCGGGAAATTACCCGATGATGGATGGGATATTTCACGTCACACGACGACCTCCTGCAAACTTTGATGTCGAAGTTATCAGATAAATTTACGCGTCGGATGTCATTTAAATTATTCATTATAATAATGACAGAGTTAATTAAGCGTCTTTTTATACTGAGTTCAAGTTCTTCTCAAAATTAAGTTCGAACGATTTAAATCTGATAGTTTTTTTTTCCTTGGGATGTGAATAGTAACATCAATAAGTAATTAATACATGTGCTGTAAAAAATAATTGATGTAATAAATATATTAAATTCTTACAATGATTGAGAACTTTTAGCGGGTTTTGAGTGTGGAAACAAAAACCTATTCATGTACATAAGTCAGCAACTAAAAATACTTGTTGACGACGTTAGCGTAACGAAAATGACAAAGTAAATATATATTTAAATACATACAAAAATAAAGTTCTTGAAGAAAAGTTGCGGAAAAAGAACACCTCTTTGATGTCATATACCAGTTTCCCGCGTCGAGATCGCCCCACTAATTATTTAACTCAGTTACGTACTCGCGTCTCAAACAAATATAAAACTAGAGCAATTAAGTAACCAGAGCGAAAGACATGATAAAGTTACTGCGATGCTTCAACTGACTGCTGTAAAACTCCTAACTATATTCCCACGACGGGTGTATATAATTTTTTTAAGTTAGTCCGCCAAATGATTTTTTTTTCTAGTCAGGTGTGTGGCTGGGATGAAATTGTAGCTCTGAATACGCGTTTCTTGGCAGCAATAAATGCATTGTTTTGTATGGAAAAATAAAAGTTTTAGTTTTATTTATTTTACATCAATATTATTCATTTTTAAATGATTCGGGAAACTCGTTGGTGGTTGTCATTGTATTTTTAATCGGAAAGAGAAAACGTCGTGAAACAATTCTGAATTCCTCAGATATATGATTTATAGGGTAAAAAATTAATGTTATTGCAGTTATATTCATTTTATTCATACCTGTTGAAAGTACAGTTACGTACAAAACCCTTGAAGGATTCGCGTGAAGACGGTCGCGTACAGACCCCTCAGAGCGGTCGCGTACAGACCCCTCAGAGCGGTCGCGTACAGACCCCTCAGAGAGTCGCGTACAGACCCCTCAGAGCGGTCGCGTACAGACCCCTCAGAGTGGCGCGTACAGGCCCCTCAGAGGGTCTCGTAAAGACCCCTCAGAGGGGTTTGTACGCGGCTGTCTGTACGCGTCTGTCTGTTGTATTCTTGTAGTTTGTGAGGCCGTTGAGTGGGGTTATGAGTGTCTCTCTCATGCTGCTTCTGCTCCAGGAAATAATAATAAAATTTAATGTAAATAAAAATGATGAGAAGACGCGTTCACGTTGAGTTTCCGCATAATTCATTGTACCCTGTATTTGGCTGATATAAAATAAATATGTCTGTTTACGGTTGAAGTGACCTCTTGGGCATTTAGTTTAAATTATTAATTTCAATATGTAAAAGAAAGAGAAATGTATGAGTTTTCTGTGCTCTTTGATAATCTTTCATTCATAATATATATTTTTTTACGTGATCTTTTTATAATATCATATCTTCATTTTTTCATGTTTATGCTCATAAATATATTAAACTTCACCCGGAATGTTCAAGCCAAAACTAAAGCACGATGAGAAGGCAGATGTAGGCAGCATGTTTCATTTTGAAGAGCAGCAGCGTTGATAACGGAATTCATATTATTTTATCTATGCTTCTAGAGAGCTTCGTAACTTTTTAAATGACCAAAGTTTCTATTCTTATGTAAGGAGAAGGTTGGAACTTTTGCAGATGCTTTATCAAGTTCCCGTCAAGTTATACCACGAGCTCTGCTGTAATGGTTTAATGTTAACTTCTGGAAACCCTCTCATATGGAAAGGCCTACGATTTTGAATAATATTTGATCTAGTTTAGTCCATCAGATTTGATGCTATGTGTGCTATAGCAATGTGCTTGAGCTCGCTTAATTAACTCGCCCTGAAATCAATGTAGAAAAAATCTAATTAACTCTACGGGGAATACACCGAGTATTTAAATAACTTTTTTGAGTTTCTATAATTTATTACTTTCTGGTTACAAAATGGAATGAATGAGATTGACAACTAAACAAAAGGTAATAAAAGTTAGTGATATGTTTTCCTTTGTTTAATAGGACAGCATCCACTGCATTTTTTTCTGGAACTTTATTTACGAAGGAAACGTGGATTAAATTTGTTGTAATTCACGTGCAGGTAAAATTCAATTCAATATAATTCAATTACATAAATTATATTTCTCAGATTTCTTTCCAAAATTTTACAAAAAAGGAAAACAAATGAAAACTGCGGAACCGAAATGTGCTCCCAAAACTCGATGGCCGAGCCGTGATGAACTCCAAGGTCGGCAGGTGTGGGCCCAGGTCCTAGCTATATAAGGCGGACCTTCTCCCCTCCATCCACTCCAGTCCTCGTGGTCGGAGGGTGAGGATGTGTACTAGTGAATTCGTAGCCAGGTGGAGGAATGCTGAATTGGTCGAGATACTTTTTTGGAGCGAAAACTTACCTACCATGTGTCCGTTGCGCAATCATAAATTGTACATTGAACTTTGTGAAAACGTTTATATGAACTAAAAATTACACTGTGATTCTTAATCGTGTGTTTGCGAACCTTGATAAGAAAACTTTTTCGGTAAAATTGCAGTATGTAGATAAGATGAAAACATGTTTTTACTGCCTGGACTTAATAGGTTCTATTGGTGCAATTTTTTATTCGAAACACCGCCATAAAATGAGCATGGATGGCAATATCATTCGTGACAGTATCATGCAATATTATTGTGAAGTTGTTCATGCCATAAATTATTTTCTCCCTAACTCGCCACTCAACTTACCTGAAGAACTTCATATTATGACAAAAACTTTATATAATGGCAAACTAACACGGCATAGAGCAAAGAATATACATTTTATCCTCGTTTTGCTTTAAAAAACAGCAAACTTTTGATTTACGTACAAGGTTTCTGACGAAGATCAATTTGGGTCTGATGATGAAGCGATAAACGTAAACAAAGCAGCGGATCGGCTGCACTAGCTGCCCTGATAACATCTCGAGCTGAGTTACTGATCGTAAATACTCTGATGCATTGTACTCTAATAAATATAATGTGACATAGAATCATCGTGAATAGCACTGAATATTTTTTATGTTAACGCTTGTTTGAAATCGTCTCACGAACTACATGTATTTTTTCCCAAAATAATTTCTCGATCAATTCTTTATATCGATCAATTTATATCGATCTATCTCAATCAATTCTTTATATTTCTATGTCATATCTCTCTACGTAAAAGAAAAGTATCAAGTTTGACCAAAGTAAAAAGCCTAGATAGATTGAAATCCAGGAAGTCTAATTAATTGAGGATAAATGCGTTGCTATAGATGAGAATTATTAATCAAAAACAATTACAATATTCCAAAATAAATTTAAAATATACTTTCCTTAGATGTGATCTTTACGAAGTTTTTTCCTTTTTTCAGGACAGAGTTAATTAAAAATTTCAACTTTGTTTAGAAAAATCTGAATAGAGACAATGTTTTTCGTTAAAATTACAATTAATCAAGGTACAGCCATACTGTCGGAATTCCATGCGAAATTCCATGTGGCTTTTCAAATCATATGCTTTAGTTCATTGCCGCTGCGTGGCCGGTGTACAATTGTCACGTGATATTCTAAAGTCTCTGCCAGCTCAGCAATGTTGCTGTAGTTCACCTCAAATGCCAGCATTTTGAATGGCGTACAATAAACAAGTTCAGACCATTCACAAAATAAATATTTAATGTCTCATTTCATGAAATAATTTAGTTTGCGGTCATATTCATATTTCACGTTTGCTCTAATTTATTTAATTTATCAATAATAATATCATTATGATAACAATTGCCAATTTAAACATTTTCAGTAAGGCTTCCAAAATTTGGAAATAGTTCCAAGAAATCAATTGAAATACTGATATTTTTATGGAAACTATTATATATCAACTAATTTTAAAGTTTATCCGTATATACAATTAAGGATTGCAAACACAAATGAGGGCTTTAGCTAATATCAAATTTTGATTCAGAATTCAAAACTCAAGATCTCTAACTTATTACAAAAAGGGAAGGCAGAAAAGTCAATCCTCCTAGAAAAATATTTAGGGTTAAAACTTTTGCGGCAATCCTCTAATGGCAAAAAGTGTATTGATGAACTTACAGGGCAACTTGGGGTCTGTGATGGTATGCGCTGTCGCTGAGGGTTTGGGCAATCAAACTGAGAGCGGGAGATTTGGGTCCGTTATTGGTTTACATGCATTGTCCATCCATCGTGTCGATTAATTGAATAATTGGAGTGGTTCGCAAAAAGCTTCCTGATATAATGATGTGATATAATTACATTTTATTTTGTTAGCCTGAACCCTCTGAGCTCCTAGCCTGATTACGTATTGCCTAGACTGAAATTAGTTCATAACTTCATCCCTCACTAATTGAAATGCTCAAGATCAAAATTTGCAATCATAAATCGAATTGAAAAGTCATTACCATTTGATAAGAAACATGGGTATCTTTTTGACATATCATTTGATGTACGGTTGATATTAAAGTTAAGGAAAAAACTACTCCTTGCATATTTCAACCTAAAAAACATTCTAAATTCGGAGAAAAAGGTAAAAAATTCCTTCTAAAAATATTCAATATTTTTAAACGATATCCACCTATTCTGAACGCTCACTTATAAATGAAATCCTCGATAAATTTCGTGAGGATTCAGAATTTTAATACGTGAACGTACCTAAATCATTTAAAATGTTTCCTTTTTCGATGTCGCAGAAAACCATGAAAACAATAGACCGGATGGCAGTTGCTTGAGCTGCCTCCAGCCTTCTCAAAAATGGCAAGGAAGGTCAAAATTAGAGTCGTCAAAGTCCAATCTTTTTCCTGGAGTTTTCTGCGGTAAAACTACCTGAAAAGAACGAGACCCTCCAGCTCTACTCTAGAGAAGAGAAGCTGTTTGTTGTAGGGATGGATCTTGTGTTCGATCTCGGTCAGGCCCAAACTAAAAGATATGCGAGGTACAGTAAAGTACATAGGAAGAAAACGGGCGGGAGAACAATCATTTATTTAGAGAGTGAATCTCTAAATTTTTTTTTCAACAGATGAACGGGTTTTTCGTACCTACGCTGTCGTCTAATTTTGTTTAAAACTATTTCCGCAGCCCTATTATTTAAAATAATAAAAATAACGACGTACATTTTGTACGTTTGAACGTTCCTCGGCATCAAAGACAAAATTATTTAGTATCGTAATTGAAAAAGTTTTAGTTTCATTGCAGAGCAAATGAAATTCTTTGATTTTGCGCTGAAATTATGGACCGTTTAACCGAAATTACAATCCAATATAAATTATTAATCCTCTTATAAGCCCGATATGGGAGTAGTATCATGTCCATTGTATAGTTCAAGTCGTATGATATGCTGTCATGTCAAACACAATGTTGTACAAAGTCTAATCCGAAGTAAATCGAACTGTACAAACTTTGGTAGAGTTTCTTCTTACGACCGTAAAATGGAATGAGTTCGCCGTATCCTAAGTACAGCTTTGCCTGAGTCCACGCCAGTTCGGTATGCAGGATCAGACATCAGAAAGTCATCTGTCGGCAGTCAGTAGCTAATTTGCACGACCTCCTGTGCAATTTGCGCCGAACGTGAGCCTCGGTAAGCATGCGAGCTGCATACCTGCGCCGCCTGTCATTACATTTGACCTACCATAAACGTGACTCGGCATTTTCTAAAATTATTATCGAATATGATGGATGTACATTCGGGTTACACGTCTGCGGTAGCGTGAATCAGCTTGTTGAATTGGAAGTAAAAGGCGGCACTGTTCCATAAATTATATTTGTAAATTTGTTTTTTGGTTGAAATTATTTCAAGCCTCTCTGTAAGGTGGATCATACTCACGGCTTTCAAGTCATCGATTCCCAATAGACTAATCTGTTCTTAAACCTTATAATGGACCGGCAAGAATTTATATCCTATAATGTTTCCGCAAGTGCTAACGACAAGCACAGCGTCTCAAATTCTTTCACTTTAAATTACGAGAATCGTAAATTTTAAGGTTGAGCTGACGGCATAGCCATTCTAGTTCATTATGACGTAAGCAATATTGAGCGTAAAATGGATACCTTCACGAAATTACGGTCTCATACCCCCCCCCCCTTCCTTCGATTCGTTCACCTACTTTCATATTACAAAGGGAAGCTTAAACTAAAGATACCAGTCAAATAGTAATCGAAGTGTTAGCAATAGTGATTTTTTTCAAATGACGGACTTATCGTTGACCTAGTTGAACAAGACAGCAGTTTATAAGACTAAGTTATCAATCAAATTCTAAGCCTTACTTCACGACAAGTTAATAATCAACTCCTATGCTGATAAAGCACTAGGCTAGTTAGATATTTTCTCTTGTATTTTTTCCCATTCAGAACTATATATATATTTATAGTAAGCAATAAATTTTCTTATTTATATCCCGTTTTAAATTCGTTTAATTAAATTAATTAATTTGTTACTAGTACCTATAAGTTTAAATGAGCTCTATATTTATTTACAATTTTTTAGTCTATTTTTCAATGAAAATTAGGTTTAATTTATTAATTATAAATCCAAAATGGCTTTATTTCAATTCAGTGAATTTTCATTGATATATAAAATATTATCAGTTTAATGTTTAATAACAGTATTCCTGTTCTTGAGTTCTAGTTGTGTTGTTTTTAGTCCTGCTGTTCCCCTAGAGATTTGCCCTCCGGAGCTTCAATGTCCATCAAGATCAGGTTTACTTCTTCTGGCCAATCTTTGCAGTCCCGGCGGGTCCCCACAAACCAAATCAAGGGCCTTTGCCGCTCAAACACCCCCTGATTCTTAGGCTTGGACCCGGCGATCGCGTAAACCTATTGAAATGACAGTTCAATTTTTTGCTCAGGTTTAATATGTGCATAGGAAATGGCCGATAACGGCAAACAATTCCCCGAGATCAAAGCTTTTTTCAATATCCGCCAGATATGTCAACGAAAAAATCGACATCGAGTATTTATTGGCGCAACTTTCCCACAGAAATTCAGAGGGAAATTTAATTTTGCAGCGTTTTTTTATTTGCATGGATCATAAAAATTTAAAATTTTCCATACAACCGGCCGATCAATTGGAAAACTTGATTCAACGATAAGAAATTTTTTTAATTCTAAATTCACAATAATTCTTACTAGATTACTATTTTTAACTTGCTTGCCCATAAAAATTATGCTCGCAAGAAATTTAAAATAAAACCGGAGAATTGAGAGAAGAAAGAATTAGGAATCAGATCATTGACCAGAAAGCTCATACCGAACATCATAATAAATATAAGAATAAGTACAGCGAACTACCAGCTTTGAAGGAAGGTGTATTCCATATCCTAAATTGTTGGTCAGAAAGCACTTGTTACTCGTGCTATACTCGGTCAATCCCCAAATCCTCGCAGACCTTCCATTGTATCTCGTCAAGCCATTTTAATTCGATCAAAATAAGGAGGTTTCTACTATAGCAATCCTCGAAAACTTCATTATGATGCCACAAGAAAATATTTTTCAGTAAGAAAATACAGCTTCTCATCAGTGTACAGTGGCAAGAGATTCATGCGTACTCGATGAATTACGCTGGATGAGAAATGCATTATGTTTCTTCTCATCGTTATGTTGAAAAATTTACAGAAAAAACTTTTCAATGTAATGTTGAAGTGTTCTTGGTTACGCTTTTGATAGCTTTTATGTTCAAAAGATGTAATGCAGCTGAAATTGAAGTCAACTGAAGATTATTCCTTAAATTTTTCCCAAAAGTGGTTATTATAACGTAGAAATCAAATATGTTTTTTCCGAAATTTCCTTAAATATATAGTTTAGATTTATGCACAAAAATTTTTTAGAAAACTATATGTTCATGTTGAGATTAACAGTTGCATTATGACGCGAAAATGGTTAATTATAAATTTAATATGGGAAATTTCAAGCACTAATGTTTATGGATTTCCTCGATAACCATATGTGTTTTCAAAACTTATAATTAAAGCCCATAATAATGTTTCAATGTAACCCAGGAACATTCGTGTTCTCATTCGTAATTCGTGATCTTGTATTGAATGCAGATGAACAGCATTTCCCGTTAAAGTTCAACATATCCCTTATTCTGCTGCTTAATTCCTCATAAAAATACAAATACTTCTTACCGCAAACTTAAAGATTACTGAAATTATGCTTACCCTAGTGAAAGCTTATAATCAGCAACTGTAAAAAAAGAACTCTACTCGATTACGCAAGCTAGGAGTCACGCGAGTGCCCCACGTTATAATTAAATCCATAAAGTCGTGAAATTCGCGATAAACGGTGGCTGTGAATCAGCAGCATTTACACGCAAGCTTCTATAATGGCGTCTCTTCAAATAATGCACTAACTTCACGTTTTTCTTTCAATACATTTATTTATTGTTGAATTGTTATCTAAGTTATTTAATAAAGCCAACAAATACATTTCGAAATACACTTAATTTCTTTCGTGTTAAAAATGTGTCAATATGGTAACCATATTTATATGCTTCTGGACAATCTAGAGGTCAAATAAGAATTGCATATTTTGAAATGCACATCAGAGACTTTTGATACTCGTCTCTGTCAAAACATTGCAACTTGTGCAGCCATCTCTGTACAGTGTACACCCTGTGACTTATGCAATACAATCTTCATTTTCATATTGCCAATATTGTTTTCTAATAATCGTTCCACCATTAATTACCCAAAAATAGGCTGCAGGTCATATTGAATGCAATAATAGGCAATAGTACTACTGTATATTTAACAACATAGTTATAGCCTCCATAGATGTCGAACTCAGATTAGTAACTTTGACAATAAGTATAGAAATCGAATAAGCAATACATATCACTAATGAAGTAAACCAGATTTGATCAATTTTATGTATTTAATGAGACGTTAACAAGCACCTTCGATCGGCCGCATCGAGTCTATAGCCTATAGGGAAGTCGAGGTTTGCATATACAAAGTATTATTAAAAGAAGCTGACTTTTACGAGTTGCGTGATAGGGTGACTAGATATAATCTAGTCAATTCTTAAGACTTTACGACTTGAAACATTTTTTATTAAGGTAGCTATTGCGGTTTAAATCTCTATCGAAAATTATAACTTCGTAAGCGAAGGCTCACCATCGTCCGTTCATCAGGGGTGTGTGTGTCACCAACGACGTTGAGTTTGAAGAGTATCCAACACACACTCAAGAGAATTTTTTTGTTACTGGAAAAAATAATGAAAACCCCAAAAAGATCACGAATTTGACAATGAATACAGTGAACTTATAGACCAGACAAAGGCTCCCTCATTCCTGTATTGCAAAAAGCACAGGTTCACGAAAGTAGATACATGCTAGTTCATAACTCATTGATCACAAGACTATTATATTCAAGCAACTTCAAAAACTTATTAGGCATCAACATTAAGTACGGTTTGGCTACTTCGAGAGCCGGTTTCTGCATTAGCTACTCAAATATTACTTCATAAGCTTATAAGCACGCTCTGAAACTGAACTCGACTGAGCGAGCAAGACATCAGGCACGAGCCTGAAGTTTTCTTTACTGCGAGAACAATAAAGTGAGTTGAATTAGAGTCGCTGGGAGCAAACTTACAGAGATATAATGGCTGGAGTTTTGGGACACTTCATGCGACACTCCAAAGCGCGGCAGGACATCGCGAAGAGACGCGAGCAGATCAAGGCAGAGCGCCAGGTGGGTGAGACTTTCTTTCGTGTAAAGTGGAGGTGGGTAAGTCGAGTTTTATATTTCATTTAGCTTTACAGAATTTAATAACTTTTTTAGCACTTTTTTTCTAGAAAGAAATCTAGCTGATAAAATCAAACGTAGCTAATTTCGGAATCAATAATTGGGAAAATATATGAAGTATCGGAAATTAGCAATTGCCATCAAATTATCAAGTCCACAAGACTGCCAGACGACTGTTTATTACCATGGCATCTATCAATCACCTTTGATTGCTAGGTCATCACTGTCAGTAAATTAGCATTCTTAATCTGGACTTACCAAATTATTTTGCAAACAAATTTACACAAACTACCAACTTATTCCCTGAACTGAATATCCCCGAACTTAGCTCCCGAATGGAATATTCACGGGCCGGTCTCTCAGAATCTGATCAACGGAATATTGCTATTCCGTGCCTTGGAAAACTATGAATTATTCATTTTTTAGCAACCGCTCGCTGGAGCCAAAACGACATTCGCTGGACCCGTAAAGCTTGTCACTTGCTGGTGGAGCCCAAGTGATTTATAGTAACAATACTAAACTGTATGAGAACAATATAACTAAAGTGTAAAAGGAGTGCGCGCGTTCCTGTAAAAATAAAAATATAATAAAACGGAGTATATATACGCGTGTTTCAGTACCAATTTCTTCAGATGAGGTCGATGATCGTTTGCTGCCACACAATCCAGTCATTTTGGATAAGACTTTGTTCATCAATTCTTCTTCTGACGAGCATTGCACAATCTGAGACATCAGGGAAGTTAACCAGGTTATCTGGTTAACGTTTAATCATTGTTAAAAATCACCAAGCATTGTATTTAACCGAAGTTGCCAGCAACGCGACGTTATTTTTACAACCCAACATCGTTTCAAGCACGGTGTCTCTCATGACCAGTTTCTACTTATGTGAGTAGAGTTTTACAATACAAATTATTGAATAAAAATTATAGCAACGATGTTCTTTAGGACACCCGAGGTCTGGAAAGATTATTAATTATAATTAGCAAAAATATCTTGAAATAGCGCAAAAATTTCAAATTTAGGCCCCGTTAGTTAATTGTCGAGTTGTAAATATTAGCTTGATATAAGAAATAAGAGAATCTTTAAAAAATTTAAACCGCATTGTAATCTTATTTCTCCTTAGTTGCTCATCTATCCATAATGAATTCTCCTTAGTCTATAGGTAATGGTGGAGGGGCAATAATGCTTCAGCCAGGTTCTGCATTCATGCTAAACTCGCATAATGCTGCTGGAATGGCCAGCGTTGCAGAATAGCTCAGAGGCTACATGTGAATTAGCCTTGCCTCTCTTAGGCTGACGAAGCCAGCGTCTTCGGACTGAATAAAAATGTAGAAATATTTTTATTTTCCCGTTCCGACAATTGAATGATTGCAGCAACAAATTAAAAACTTTTAAGAGTATAAAAGGAGAATTGTGGCAGCTGTTTATTCACAATTTTTTGCAACCGAATTGACTTCCAAGCACATTTGGCGAACGAATTTTCGTTAATATCGTGCCTATAATCACACGGTAAAAAATCTCTTGTACTTTATATTGCAATCAATCTCGCATAAATTTGTTCAAAACTCTTACAATATTCCAGCATTACTGATGGACAATGTTGGGTCGAATGAATACAAAAATGTTTCTGCCAACAAAAATATTTCTCATTTTAAAAGACAATATTTTAGTTCAGAGCATCAATGTTGCAGGGTAAAATTGTTTCTGGCGCTCCGAAAAAAAATTCCATAACAGGATGAGAGGCATTGTTCGATTTTCACCGCGTACTAATTTTTATTGCAAAATCTGTTCGATCTTCAGGTTATTTCATAAAAAACTAGCATGTTGATTCCAGTTGATTCCGTTGTACATGAAATTATTGGTTATTGGGGCCGCAGAAAAAAAGGCATTAGTGCAAAAAATAAGGAATAATAAAGGTGCTTGCAAAAGGCTAATAGGGAATGGAGTGTCTGCAAATATAATACGGATGAGAAGTTTGAACAAAGATATACAGAATGGGTTGTTTTTGCGAGGACAATAGGGAATGTAGTTATTGTGCAAAATAATTTGGAATGAAGTGTTTATGCAAAGATAGTGGGAAATGAGGTGTGAGCTCCACGCACACAGAGCAATGTGTGGAGGTAGAGTTGCAGAAAATGCGTTAAATAAAAAGGATGAGTAACCGATGAAGCAGGAAAATTTGACTGATACATTATGTATTAAGGGGTTGGTATTAACAATATCCTCGTTTACGGCTATTCTAAGTACCACTAATGGAATAATTGAATTCGACAGCGTCGTATCTTCGTAAATAAGCGTAACGGCTATTTTTCGTCTGTGATTGATTGCTTTAGTCAGAAAAGCCGGCTGACAGAGTTACAAACTCGCAACTGTTTTTGACAGTACGGCCCATGATCACGTTTGCAATTATTGACTATCTTAGAGTTTACCGCCATATTGGGTGCTCAGCGGAGCTACTAAATATCTCCATCAAGGACAATGAGACTACTGCCATCCTTCCCACTTAGCGAACTAATAGAGGAACTGCCTGAATTAAAGGAGTCTTATGAAGCCAGCCTTGCCGTCGTTCGGCAGTCTCTTGATCATGAAGATCTGTTCCTGTCAGGGAATCATGGATTTCTTTAACGAGAATTATTTATTTTTAGATAACTACTTTTTCATTTAAACTTGAATTTTTGAACTTCTACTTTGTTTCGTCTATGGTAAAGTCGATGGGAGTTTTGTATTTATTTTAATTTTGCGCTTTTTGTTGCAAATTTTCCGTTTCACCTACGGTAGTTTACATTTTTAATGGCTGTCCGCAAGCAAGATTGGCTTCGCCGAAATGATGCGACTGTACAGCGGCATGACTCACATCAGCCTTTATCGCCCAAGGCTCCAGTTAATTAAATTCCGCACCGCCCCGTTGAAGACAGCTGGAATGGCTGCTACTACAATACCTGTATATGCTGAAACAGTCATCAATGGATGTATTCATCTTTGTTCTAACATCCAGAGTTTCGCAGGGCTCTTATGTTATTTCTTTTATGAAGAATAAATTATTGTCGTTCCACAACCGATGAATTCTGCCTATTCTTTGTTCATTGTAGTATATTTATAAGTAAGCGATTACAAGCCACTAGCATTTATTGCAAGCTCAAAAAATAATGAGCAGCGAATTGTCCGCCCTCTCCTCCTCCGGCATTTTTCCAACAATGATTTTCGTTCCCGATTGCTTTTCGCTTACTCATCTCTGCTCCATGGACAGCACCTCGCAGCGTCAGGAGTAGTTCTTGCGGGAGTGTTCTGGTTCGCTGGAATTTGGCGCCGTGCTTCTGTAGCGACGAAGATATCGGCTGGTGAAATCGGCGTGACATTGCACTGTCTGCAATGCAGCGTTGGTATTCCTGGATACCGGAGCCTAATTGAATGCGGCAATTACTGTCCAGACCGACGATGTTGGGAAGAAGCATTGGTCACGTCTGAGAATTTTTCACTGGACAGTTCGGTGCTACCTTGCCAGAATTCAATGTAGGGAAGGTCAGCGAGCCGTGACTTGGAGGCTTCTTTGAAGCCGAGTTAGAACAGAGATCTGATCACCTCAAAGGCTTAGGTTCACCGTTTGCAGCACAGGATCTCATAGAAGATAACTTGTTCACGAGCAAATGCATGGTTCGTGTTCAACCTGACTATTTTCAATAAAGCGGCAGGATTATAAATTTGAATGCAAAACTAAACGAACCGTAAATTGGGATACAGAATCTCGCAAACTGTATAACGACGAACATAATTTCAGGAAAATTTGACAGGAATACGAAATCTTCATGTTCATACAGTACAAGATTTTCGGGACTACTCATCAGTATCTTACAATATCTGGAACCATAAGTCGAAAAGTTAGAATGTAAGTGATCGTTTGATGAAAATGAGGAATCTCAGAAACTCAGCGTCTAAGCAAAAATATCTGGAGTTGTAAGCTAAAATCATAAATCCACAAACACCAGTGTAACAGAGTACGGAAATTATCTATTATAAAAAGTGCCTTGATGTTTAAATTAAATTGTTAGCATTAATTGATTAAATTGAACTTTGCATGCAGGCGCGGAGCAAGAGTGGGTCCGTGGACACGGTCCCCAAAGGTGCCCCACCCACCCCCTGCACCAGCAGTATGACCTCATCGTTACCCTGGACCTCGTGAGTACTGGGCGTCTAGGGTAACTGGGAAGAACAAGCACCTGCTATACGAATAGCAAAGCTTCAAATATAATCAAGTAGCAACATTAGATCAACATATCAGAAAAAATTTTGTGCATTACTCAAGCTGTAGTATGTTGAGCTGAAATATTGCTTGATGATGTAGGTTTAAACATTGTAGGCAATGATGAGGTTCACAATATTTCATAACTTCGTTTGTAATGTTGATGGTTGCAGTGAGTTGTGGCATTACTAGCTTTGGGCTGCTAATACACTGTCTGCAGTGTTATAATTTTCAACAGGTACTACTTTGGCCAAACTATACGCTGGTCGTGGTGAACAGCAATATTTTACACTGTTATATGAGTCACAATATAACTGGTTGAGTCTGACAGGACCATAACTGGTTGAGTCTGACAGGAACATAACTGGTTGAATCTGACAGGAACATAACTGGTTGAGTCTGTCAGGAACATTGCTGGTTGAGTCTGACAGGACCATAACTGGTTGAGTCTGACAGGAACATTGCTGGTTGAGTCTGACAGGACCATAACTGGTTGAGCCTGACAGGAACATTGCTGGTTGAGTCTGACANTGGTGGTGATGTGGGGGTGATGTGGTGGTGATGTGGTGGTGATGTGGTGGTGATGTGCTTCCTGGGGCAGCATCACTACGTTGGGTGATACAATGATGCGGTGGTGATTATCCCTCTTTTGCTATGCCTCTTAAAATTATAGTGCATCAAGCAGTATATTACATATCTTTCTAAAACTCAAATGTCAGTTCATGTTGTCAGGTACATATAAGTGACCTCTTGAAGTGTGTTTCACAGAACATTTCACTGCAAACTTCAAAGTATATTTCTGAAACATTTGATCTCACATTTCACGGAGTTTATCAGTTAATATATCAGAGAATATATTAGCTTTTATATCACTGAGTATTTAAAAATGGCATCCCACAGAGCACACTTTAATTAGAGTGTGCCTATAAGATGTTGGAGCATCGCAATCTTTGCATGACATGAACAAGACTTTGTCAAGATGGTGATGTAATTTTTGGCCCGGTGTGGGTCAACCTGGCCCAGTTTAACCCGGCGTGACAATAATACGAGCAGAAAGTGTGTTACTATTGGAACAATATGACCCATTCATTGTCTGAGTGTAAAATTAAAGACACTCGGCATCGAGATCAGCGGTAGCCTGGTCCACAGTTTGATTAAAATGAAGATAAACTTTTATGTCAATGAGATATTAATTATTTTAAATGTTTTTCAAGTTTGAATTGATATTCTGGTTCCTGCTGTATTCATCCCTTCCACTTACGAAGCTTTCTCGAAATATTCTAACTAGATAACCAAAATCAAAAAATCTGATTTCTAAATCCTGAAAGAATAAACTCCAATGGTAATATCCAATAGAACGGAACAATAAACAAATATCGAGTGATTGTTAGACATTGTCTGGGTCAATAAGAAATCAAAAGCGGGTCTTTTTGAAGTTGGTAAAAATGAACCTAAAAGAATAATTACGCAGTGAATTAGCCAGCATATTAATTTCATGCTTCAAACTAAGCTATTCAATTACGTCCATGTCGTAATTGAACTTAGGTAACCCTAAGGCTTTATAAGAATACGGTTCGACCATAAGCAATATTTTCCTTTATTCTCATCGGGAACATGACGGTTGGCCTCCGCTAATCCACCCGACGATTTGTGATAGTGTCACATAAAATTAAATTATGTCAGCAATCAATTATTTTATCGAGGAAAAAATTATAGGTCCTGGAGGCGTGCATTGGTGCCGAGTTTATTATGCAGTCTAGCGTCACATGGAGCTGAAGGTCAATGGCTGGCAGAGTAGGAAGTTCGATGCGAATAATACATTCAATTGATATATCATTGCCTCAATAATCCTGGATGTCGATCATCCCACTTGAGTTGTGCTGTATAACGTCGGGCGGAAGCGGGATTTATAACTGAAATTTGCAGGTAGTCAATGAGAGGCTGGGAGATGCCCAGCGCTGATACTAGATTAATTACTATTTTCGTTTTTAATATATAAGATTTTTAATGCTGACTAATGAAAGGAACAAGATATGAGTGCGTTCATTCAGAGCAGGTAATAAGTTAGCTGAATATAATCACAAGCGGTGCAAACATTCGAAGATAAAATGTTGCGAGATGCTTCTTCTACACTTCATTTCGAATTTTGGTAAACAAAAAATGGAAACAGTAATTTGCGTTGATAAGGTTTAATAAGTAACATTTTGTTTTTGCAACTCTTCGATTTAGAGACGACATTATAGTTCCCGATAATTAACAGGCCGCGTGCCATCATGTTGTTGCTAGGGCCTCGCTGGCTCTGGAGTGAACCCACTGCTGTGGCATTTTAACTTAACCAGTTAAATGCTGAGTCAACTATTCTGTCTGTAATGGCCGAAAAATATAACGTACGGCTACAGGTGCACGCTTAAAATCATATAGATATTATCATGATATAGATAACATATTTTTATTGTCGTCGAATATTTAAGCGTCTAACCATTACTGCGGTCTGCGACTCGCAGCGTTAAGCACGAAATGATACAAACCTCCTATAATGATCAGCAGATTTATAATATGATTTATCCTCGCAAATTACGGTTGCGATCAGCTGGTTAATAATGCAGCTGACACCCACCAGCACCAGTGAGATCACTTCGCCAGCATCGGATTGACATTTAAGCAAAGGTTGAACTGAGAGCGAGGCTTGCATCGACCGGCGAGCAGGAGAACAAATATCCCCAGGCCAAAAGAACAAAGATTTTCATAGATGGCAGATTATTTTCGTCTATTTCAATAGAGTATGTTGTTCTTTATTATGCATGTTAGTGGCATACAATCTTCACAAATTGTTCTTATCCTACATATGCCATGTTTAAATATAATTTTTAATATAAATCAGACGAACGTTGCGAAAAATTACAATTTTATAACAAAAGTGAGAATTAATTATTTGTAATCACTATTCAACAACAACAAATGAAGTAAAAATTTCAGTCAGGAAATTAGATTGTCGTTAATTTTGAAGTTATCAAATAAATCATTACAAAATATTATAAATAAGATGATTAACATTCAAAGTTTATTCACTGCCCCTGAAAATGGCTAAGTTAATACAACATCTAAGCCCTTAATGAACAGATCCTCTCCCTGACGTATTCATATAAGTAACTAATGGTTATCTGTTCATTGTTGTTTTTTTAAACAAGTAGTTAATGGTTATTTCTTTTTTGTTGTTTTTTTCAAACAAGTAACTAATGGCATACCATTAGTTGTTTCATATTCTTACTAGTAAGTAATGGTTATCCGTTACTTGTGGTTTTTCAAATGAATCTCATTTGTTATGCAGATTCTGAGCTTCGTAAACTGGTGAGCGGAGTTTCGACGTGCGCCGATGGAACTATAGAATTCAACGAATTCCTTCAAATGATGAGCAAAAAACTTAAAAACATGGGCGACGAAAACGAACTCAAAGAAGCGTTCAAGTGAGTACTTATTGAACAATATCTGTTGATTATCTCTTCGTCTACGAAACTTGGGATGCGATCAGGTGACTACAGCTTGAACACTGTTATCCTGGAGTCACTCGCTCGACGAATTAGGCATGAGTATTCATGTGAGTAATCATCGAGCAGCATATATTTAAGTCTTCAGTACAGTTATGACAATTATTTCCATACCTCTTACGATGATTATTTACTATTCATATTTTGTTCACAATTCTTTTTTCCACTTTATGTCAAGTCTTTTGATGTTGGAGGAATGAGTAAGGCTTCCTAGAATATGTAAAATTCCGTACTAATAATGCTTTCGTTGGCAAATCTTCAACATTAACATATTTGTAAGGCATCATATAGAATTTTAACGGCGAGTCCTTTCCTTCGCATTCATTCTCTAAATTTCTAAAAGCCTTGGCATTCGTCTTCTATCTTGCGAACGTTTTATTTCCACCTACAGTTGATATGATAAAATTACCTTAGTTTTCTTAAAAATTTCCCTGAACTGGAGGAATTTCTTCGGCTGTTTTTGACAAGAAGAATTCTGAGGTACTATAGAAATTTCCCACTACCCTAACAACATTCGGAGACCGCATAGGCTTCGGCCAAGTAGTCACTACACTCGGCGCAGTACGTTATTCTGGGTCTGCGTGGCCACCCGATCGAAATCAGTTTCTAGTCAGAATCTCCTTTCCGGCTTTATAGTCGCCTGAGAGTATGACAAGGGTTGGCCGAACCGAGTCATACCGAACCAGCAAGCTACCCAGATGCTGCCCTTCGAACCCTGAGCGGACTTAGAGAAGCTATAATTTACGTGCTCCCGGAGTCCTAGGCGGCCCTAATGCAGGGTTGCTCACGCATCTAAATGTTGTTAGGGTAGTTTGCTTAAGAAATACTCTGAACTGAGGACATTTCCTCAACAGAGTCTTTGACAGGAAGAACTCCGGGTTTCCATATAAATTTCGCCCTAGTTTGCTTAGAAAATACCCTGATCTTGGGACATTTAATTCCTGGGCAGAATTTTTACGAAGAAGAACTCAGAGTTTCTACATAGATTTCGCCCCTAGTTTGCTTAAAAAATACCCTGATCTCGGGGCATATCCTCGGCAGATTTTTGGACGAGTTGAACTCGGAATTTCTACATAAATTGCGTTTAGTTTGCTCATAAAATACCCTGATCTTGGGACATTTCCTGGGCAGAGTCTTTTACAGGAAGAACTCCGGGTTTCCAAATAAATTTCACCCTAGTTTGCTGAGAAAATACCCTGATCTTGGGACATTTCCTGGGCAGAGTTTTTGACAAGAAGAACTCGGGGTACCTGACCTCGACGGAGCTGCGGCACGTCATGACGTCGCTGGGGGAGAGACTCTCAGAGTCTGAGGTCGACGCCATGATCAAGGAGGCGTCGCCCAGCGGCGACGGCAAAGTCAACTATGACGGTCAGATTGACTTTATATTGTCAATATTACTAATCATAACCTATGTATAACAAATATAAATAGGTTAAGGTTATTAGATTGATAAATACATCATCTATTTATGAGTTTCATATCTATTTTGTGTCCCCGGAGCTATAGACGTTAAAACAACGTAGATTACGAGCTTACTTTGTTGAAACAACGCTTAAGCAACGTCATTTCAACGTGATATGTCTTGTGGGATATTAATGTTAGACGTACAGCTTTCTTAACACATTTATCGTAATTCTTTGTCATCAAAAATTTATTACTGCACGATCAACATTGAAGGTCAGATCAAGTTGCCTGAGTTTACGTAATGGCAATATTACATTCTGATTATAATATATTATTGAATGGTAGGCTTCTTAACTTTTTGCCGTCACAAAGAAGTGACGAAAAGGGGAACTGTGACTGTCATGAATAATAATTTAAATGTTTACTTCACACATTATTCAAACCTTACTCCTTATTACGGTAATTATTGCATAAGAATAGCATTGCAGAAGGGTGATGCATTCGTAAACTAATACCTGAATAAAATACTTAAAAAAACTTTTTAAAAAACCATGTTTTTCTTGTGGACTAAAAAGTAGAAAATAAATTATGGCTCTCCACGTTTTTTGGGGCGAGCCATAATTTATTTTCTACTTTTTAGTCCACAAGAAAAACGTGTTTTTTAAAAAAAAAGTATTTTTAAGTATTTTATTTTCTCCTTTTTAGTCCGTTGCTGCACGGACTAAAAAGCATGAATTGACGTACGTATCGATGATACGCAGCGTCAGCGCCTGCTCGTCTATAACGTCAGCACCCGCACGTCATACTATATATATATTTTTTCTCAATTAAGCTAATTTAGGTCTCTAATTGCTAGTTTTTATGATTGTATCTGAAATTGTTAGGCGAAAATAGCCTGCATGCCGAATTTCAGATCTCTAGAGCAATCAGAAGTGGGCTAATTTTCGTTGTCAATTTTAACAACAAACAAACAAAGGCGAAGCTAAGCTAAGAAAAACGTTTTAAATAGGCTCTTTTATGAACCCAAGTGTTGACGAAAGGCAACATATTTCAGTTAGATGCTGTTCTTTAAAGGTGAAAAACACTGTTAATTTATAAATAATATACTTCAAAACTGAACCCAAAATTTTGAATGCAAAGCCAACCAAGGAGATGTGCTACATTGTCCAGTACACAAAATATATAGACTATACGTATATGAAAGTCTTACATACACATTATTCAAAAAGACTTGCACAAACAACTGTGATCGGTCGTTGTTCCACATTGTGACCACATGCTAAACCGAAAAGTTAAAGTTCCCTAATGCGGCTATGTAGTTTATTCAAGCTCATCATTCAAACCAATTATCAATCAGTTCATTATTTTTCATGACATTAATTGATAAGTAATTAACACTGTATAAACCGTTTTTTTTGCAGACTTCGTGTCGCTGATCGCCCGGAAGCACTGAGCAGACCAAACGCCAGATGCGGCGGTCGCCTACTGCTAGAGTGGATGCTTATTTCCCCTTGAAATTATATGGAAGATCGTCCAAACCTTTGCGGTTCCTCAAGTCAGAAGAATATACGGGATACGTGCTTGTAGAATACGAAATCACCTGCACAGATACGAGAAAATGTGTACGAAAACCGGGTAAATAAGAGTGAAGACAGCAAAGGCTTGTGTTCGAACGCCGGAGAACCATGCATAAGAAAATCAAGATGCATTCGAAGTATTGAGAAACGGTAGTAAAGACAGCAAGATGCATTCAAATCTTTTAAAAACTAGTCAATGGCAACAAAATGTGTTCGGCGTCAGAGAAAGGTTAAGACAAAAGCAAGTATACAAAGCAAGAAAGACAAAGAAAATATGTAAGGTGCGTAAGATAAACGTAAAAACGACGTACACGAGAAATTAAAGCTTCCAGATATATATATGTTCCTATAGTTGGCGCCAGAAAATAAGTGCAAAGTTAAACCAATCAATCATGGCAAAATGTCAATATATGAAGAATCAATGCTCTGCTCAGAAACAGAATGATGAATCGTACGATGATATGACGGCTAGAGATGGGATACAATCATGGCATGGCGAACATCGTCATGTCTGTAACAGATTTTTCGCCGGGTTCGTATGTTTTTGCAGAAGTTCACGAAAAACGGAATCACAATGAAAATACTAGCAAAGCCTCATCAGTATTAAAAGCCGTTAGTATATCGCCCATTATCCCAACATGCAATTTAGCAAGGGTACTTTTAATACTTTAAAAACCCTAAAAAACACGGCAAGCGTTGAAAAAACATTCCGGATCCTTTTCTTTGTTCCCAGGAATTCTTTCTACTAATTGCGGTGATTGACATTTACATCGACTTTGTCATTCAGTCTTCTTTTGGCTGCAGCATTGGCAATTATAATTTACCGACTCGGGAATAAATAACATCCGTGAGATATGAAGCAAATAAGTTCCAGGCCTAAATTATTTCACTGAATTGAATAGATTTTTCGTAATTATCATTACGACCACGAGTAAAATTAATCCTGGACTTCATCATCCAGATGAGTAAGCAATGAATATCCCCCGGGGAATGAGGGAATGAAGTTAGTGGGTGAAAGTTATTTTTTGGTAAAATCGAACGACGTTCGTATGTGAGGGTAAATGTAGCTAGTGGGTGATAGGGGACAATGTACGCGGGTGAGGATGAACGAAATTCATCGGAGTGGGTGAATGAAATTTTTAAGTTAAGATGAATGATAATTGTGCGAGAAGATGAATGACATTGTTGGGTTAGGGTGAACGATATTTGTTGGAGATGACGATATTGGTGGGTTAGGGTGGACGATATGTGTTGGAGATGGCGATATTGGTGGGTTAAGGTGAACGATATATGTTGGAGATAACGGTATTGATGGGTTAGGGTGAACGATATTTATTGGAGTGGATGCACAAGTAAGTAGGCGAGGATAAACGATATTCCTGGCTCTAGTAAAACGAAGTTAGTTGATAGGAGTGAAAAATGTTCGTGAGTAAGAGTGAAATATTTAAAGTGGCGGTCCGAAGTGGCGGCTTGAAAAGCAGGTATAAAGTGGTGGTTTGAACGGCTGATTTAAGGTGTTTATATACATGTTTTTAATGTAGTTGACAAATAAAGTGGTTGCTTAAAATGGTGGCTTAAAATGCGATTCAAAATAGCGATGCTATTTCAATTTTAATTCAATTCAAATTGCTCATACCACTATTTACATAATTTAAAAATAACCCAACTTTTCAATCCAATTTTTATATGATAACAATGAATGGAACTTTCAAGAAAGAACAGTGCCTACAAAGATTTATAAGCATTGTCATAAATGAGATACGTGGAGATATAAAGGAGAAAGGTTGATATTGTATTAACCATACAAACTGTAGAAATGTAATGCAACTTTTCACCATGTGCAAGTTAAGATAATGAAAAGGAGCATGGGTTACAATGAACGGCGAATGAAAAATGAGAATGTGACTTTTAAAAAAATGTTGACGATAATTGAGGCGAAAAAATTATTTGTAAGGAGAAAATTTTTCTTCCGCAGCCACTTTTAAAATGGCTGCCCTGAAACTGCTTTTATAGCTCGGAAAATATCTATTTTTAATTTAACACTCCTGCATGAAAATATATTAATATGCATAATGAATATTTTACCACTGAGTGTGTGCTAGAGAATATAAAGTATATCTAAATATTATGTATGCCAAGCTATGTCAGTGTGAGCCTTTATTAACGCGCCTAATCCAATGCTTGATCGAGACTAGTTCTACTTTCATGTGTTGTAGTAACGCTGCCTCCTGCTTATGTCGTCACTCCGCTTGCTGACTTAGGTGCTGCTTCTGACAAAGGTTTGTTTTGAAACCCTTGATGAAATATAATAAAGATTAAATGCAAGGCAGTTCTGAAGAAAAAATTGTAAGGGAATATATTCCGCTTGTCTCTTTATTTCCAGGTAGATTCGGTCTTTCGACATGCTGCAATACTGAAATGTTAGTACCTAAGTCCGTAGATTTGTTACAAACTTGTTACCAGAAATCGTGACGAATGCTCCGGTCTCTGGGATGAAAGCCGTGGACATTATTCATAGCATGGATTTCAATGCCCCGACATACTCTTTATAATTTCAGCCAATAAGAAATTTGGCCACCGAAGTTGAGTGTTAAGAAGAAACATTGTTATGAGTCTAAAATCAATGCGAGTATCGGTAAAACTCATTGCTTATTATAAGTGAATGAATACATGAAGAAAAATCTCCATCCCTACAAGATTAATCGTACTGTAGATTGAAAGAATCTTTTTTTAATAGACATTATTCACATTAGTGTTAGGCATCCATGGAACCAAGAGTTTTGTCGTGATATGTTTTGTATTGAGTTGTCGTTTGACGCTCGTAAGCTAGATTTACTCCAATCCTTATAGGCTCGACCTCAGACGTTGCAACTATCCTCTCTGTACGACACATGCTTTCTTCCGTTTCTCTTAGTTTGAACGTTCAAAGTTTTAGAGATTAGGCATATAAATATTATTTGAAATATCGATTGATATTCTTGTATGGATCACAACATTCCTTACTGTATCAATCGGATAAATAACTCATTAATTTAATGTAGAAACGTCCCGTTCTACTTTAGAGCTCCCTGTAGCATACGTAAAGAAGTCACGTAGCTTAGGTGAAGATGCCGCTGTCCAGAAGAATAGTTTGTTGGCGTTATATTAGTGCTGTAATACGAGGATAAGTGAAATGCAGGTATGGTTCCAGGCTTATAGCATGTAAGACTTACTCACGTTTCCATCATTCCACAGACATCCCACATTCCATACTTAGGCATGACCTCAACATTACCAACAATAGGCTTCAATTCGGAGCGGTTTTGGATTCAAAATTTCTGTTGAAAACCTATTCTTTTTGCAAATTTGGCATGCGATTTTTTTCCTAAATGTTGAGTACCTAAGCTTTTGATTGGCAGAAGAAAGTAATTGGACTAATAAGCAAGACAACGTACGTCTCAGTTCAGCCACAGTGAGCAACGTCTCAGGAGACATCTATTTAACCCGTTACCATGTGTCATGCAATGATGTAATTGCTGCATTCCATCACTAAAATTCCAGCCATCTTCTGATTTCATCATCAATGGATGGAAAATAGACAATTCCTCATCTTTTTAGAATAAAATGCAAGACATAAAAAGAGAAAACGAATTTTATTGGATTTTCGAATCTTGGAAGAATTTTTTCAAATAAAGGAAAATACAAGGGCTATTGTATTTTCAGTGCACTTAAGTTTGAATTTTCGAGGGAATAAACATTGAAATAACATCATTTAATTGCAATGTTTAAGCCATTTATCAGGAGGTAATACTTTCATTGTTTGCTACTTAACCTCTTGCGAAAAGCGAAGTATCACATACGTAAATAATCATAAGTGTCTCCCGCGGAGCTGTCCATTGCTGATGACGCTAAAAGTCTCTTCAATAATGAATTGTTAACAGCGTGTAGGCATTCTAAGTCTTCGAATGCTCTGAAAAACTACCATCTACCAAAAACTACCAACTTTTTAACTACTGTTAGTAAAGTGCTACAGAGAACTACCAGTCGAGCTTTCTCATCACAGAATTAAAATTAGATTTACGATAGACTTAATGACACCGAATAGTTTAATGTAAGAAATCTGCAGTCATCTCGCTTGATTTACCTCTTGAATAACTATTGAAACGATAGGATAAATATGATGATATTTATTATATTTGTATGAGCAGGCCTCATGATATTCACGCTTCTGTTCATGTAACTGGTGATGAATCGTTGAACTTTATTGATAGTATACACGAGAGAAATAATATGGCTTAAAATAATGTAGTGAACTAAGAATAAATTGTGCATGCATCCAATCCGAGCCGATATTATATTTTATTTTAGATTGCAATACACACGAAATATTAATTTAATAATCAAGGAAATGACAAATAGCATTACGTCCTTTACACATCCAGACTATGTTCTTACGTTTTTCTGAATCGAATGGCTTTATCGTTAAATAAGTTCGCGGCTGGAACCGATCGGCACGGCTCATGTCTCCTAATTTATGAGACTTTCTGCAGGCATGTGGAACTAATTTTAAAAACGAACAAAATGTTTAAACAATGGTGTTCAATAATGGTTAGAAACAAACTTTGGGAAGATTTCCTGTATAGAATTTAAGACTATTTATGTTGTCAGGCTTGATCCACAACTCCGTCGAGTATCTTATATTCGAATATCAAAATACACCTAATATATAATGCTCTCATTAATTAAGTAAGTTTTGGAAAAAATGAGGTGGCGGACAAAAAAAATATCTCAGTGATCGACAAAATCTCCCATTTGACGTTGCTCTTTTGTATCTCATAATCAGCTATTTTTGATTGATTACAGGTGCAAATTATCCGCATTTTAATTAGCTATTTACATTCAACCTCATCACCTGAATTTTTAAAATTATTAAACGTGTACGGCTGCTAATGGTTGCGCAATTATTATGTCATCCTACCGTAATTAAATATATAAGAAATTGGCCTACATATATGAGTAAATTCAACCGTACACATATTTCAACTTGTACTCGTATTCAGTTATTTACTAGAACTTTTCTTTCATAACAAGTGTGCCATTTTCCTTTTATCAATAGATCGTTCAATTATCAATGTTCATAACATAGTGGTTTCTGACACAATATTGGTGAGTGGGAATCTTTGATATTAATAGGCGATTGACTGTCATCTAAATAAGATCGCTGAATACTTGTTTTCCAGTTTTCTGTCACAAACTTAAGTGCATCTAAAACGTTGCTTAAATTGCACTTCGGGTCAAAATTAGTGCAGCCAGAAAATTCCAACTATTTTCAACTTTCAAATCGATTACTTTCATTTCAACAGAAATGAAATTACTCGATTTGCAATTAACGGACTTGCAAGAAGAAAGTGGTTTTTTCAAAGCATAATCATCATTTTATTTGTTCGTAAGCAAACGCATCAGAAAGAGACTTCATGAATGCTTAAATGAATTTTCCAAGACAAAAATGGCCAACAATATGTCGTTATGATTACCTTTCATCAAATACCAATATTTCAACTACCTGGGGCAACAATTTCATACTAGAGACACTTTTAGACATGGATGCCGCAGTTCGAAATGCCGCTCATGTGGCATCCGACAATTAATTTACAATTCAGAGCTACTTTAATTACAATAAATATGATTCATTTTTTAATGGAAATTATTAATGAGGTGAATATGAAAAGCAACTCTACATACTAGAACGGAGAAAAATATGGAATTTGACTTACATACTACTCACGCGAACAAAATATAGGCTTACTTGACCATACGTTAAGTGGCGAAATATCCTTTCTACCAAATTTTGTAAGTTGCGAAACAAATTTCTTTGTGATTGTCTTTCTGTGAAATTTGCTGGATTGAATATTTTCCAGTTTATTCAAATTCTTTACTGTTTTAGTCTCATGTTACACATCAAATTACACGTTTCAATCATTTCCTTGCAAAAATATGTACAATCACTTCAGAACCAAGGGTAAATGAGAAAAAACACCGTGAAGTGTTGTAGAATTTTTAGCACTCCTGATTTGTAAAGAACAACAATTAAAATATAACATAAGAGGAAATGACCTTAAATATTAAGCGCAAGTAACTTGGAACCCATGTCGGGCTTTCCGAAATAATATTGTGTTTAATTGCAAAAGAAACCCTCAAATGCCTCGTTTGTTTTAATGTCCTAACGGGACGGGTATCAAACCTAAAGAAAAAGCCCTTATTGATATTTTTTCTATTTAACGCTTCTTCGGTGAATAAAAACGACAAGTGTATCAACGATCCCTCATGAAAATTTATCCACATATATCGATAATTCTTACAAGGAGGACCTTAATTTTAATTCATCTTACATTATCCAAGTTTTTTTAATAAAGATTGATAGTTTCGCTTTTTTCTCTTGCCACAATCGAACTCTAACGTGGAACGAACGATTTACGACGATCCTGTTCCTGCCGAAGCCAGGGTTACCAGATGGGACTTTTACGGCCAAAATGCGACAATTGTTGCCTTTTTTCAAATGCGTCGCCGGCAAAAATCTATAAAAGTTTTGATATACTTGTATTTTTTGATGGATAAAAACGATTTCGGCTCATTTTATAATATGCGAAACATTGAATTCCTTCACCGCAAAGTACAAATTTCCCATTAATGTGGAGTGCGTTTTTGGGCCTTTTTGTGACCTGGTTGGCCGTTTTATCCTGCATCTGGCATCCCTGGGCCCGCACGTAATTTTTGATCTGCGGCTTCTAGGTCTAAGCTGAGTAAAGTTAATGCGTGATGAAGCTAGGCGTTGGTTCCAGGGCTTTAAGAGTAAAGTTTGTGGCCTACGGCTGCGCCCACCGAGTGGCAGCGTATTGAGTGGACTGCGTTGACTCCCGGCTCAGTTTTATTGATCAGCGTTTGCGGCTGTAGGTAGTGGTCGAGAATCCGTCTCGTGAATTTAGCTGGAATGTCGTTAATTTTATTAATCAACTTCCTGTCTATCATTTCGAGTAATTAGGTGCAACTGTGGTACCGGTCTCGATTTCTTTCTGAGAGGCGGGTAAGCGTAATGTCTGATAGCTTAGAATTTTGTCTACCTATTTTATGCTGCTATCAAGGGATGCGGTAATACTAGGTATGAACTGGCTCAACACCAATGGCTGGGATGTAAATTACTACAATTTATATAACTTTCCTTGTGTTCCTTGGAGGCACATTCCTCAATTGAGTTGTGCCCTGTGAACAGTCTCTGCGGACTGAATTGGTTTTGCAAGGCAATGAAGGCATGACGAAACATAACGTCGCTGCTGGTCGTGGGCGGAGCAAGGCGCTCTGCGGCGCTCTCCTACCGGTTTGCCAGCAGCAACATAATGATCAATGGAGACGGTAGCTGGCATTGGTATTGCGCGGCGAGGCTCTGTTGTTTCTGTTAAGTTAGGGTGGGGTTATTTGAGGTGGAATTGGGCTCTGTATTTTAAGTCTACCTACGTACCTGGTAATGATATGAATACGAAGGAAAGGAGTCTAGTTTTTCCCCATTGGTCGAATGCAACAATAACTGACGCTGAATTTTTGAATTGACACCGGCAGCCTAAATTTCGTCACGCCTCGACTGTGATAACAAGAGGATGCGCGGAGGTTGACTTCGTCCGTCGTCGACGGGCATGTTGCGAACTTTCATAGACTAGAAGAGAACACGCCAGAGCGGCCAAGCACGACTATTTTGTTTGATAAGCAAATGGTTATTTGTGTTGTTTGGCTTGTGAATGAACGTAAATGGACCACCTAATGGACTTTATTTTTAGCAACACAATTTAATCTCGAAAGTCGCAACTCTTTTGGATCAGGTTTCAATCCATTTTCACTGACAAGTCATATATAGACCGCGATAGCCCATGTACGTGTGTTGCCCGCTCTCCCGCAACGTGTACAATTTGGTGGCCAGTATGGGGGTATATCATAATTTAGGAGATGCATTTAGGAGTACCGTCTGTTATTTTTCGTCTTGTTATTGACGCCTTATATGGTTGGTGACTGATGGGCATGTATAACCTTAGTGAGGCGTAGACACGGTTATAGTCGCCTCTATTGTTCGTTCAAATTGGTCGTTGTAGCTGTGTTCCTTGATTTATTTGTTGACCTTTAAGACCTGCAGATTTGCAAATAGTCACTTGAATCTGATGTCGTCGCGATTGCTGAGCTGTAAGTTGAATCTGGAAGCCGTCATAATTGAGCTGCAGCGTGAAAATATGAAAACTGAACTTCTGACGTGCCTAACCGGGCGGAGCCAGAGCGAAATGGTGGGCAATCGCGTTAGGGCATCTGCAGCGGCCGAAGATTTTCGAAAACTGGTCTTCACCAACTCGAACAAAAAATGGTGTAAAAATAAAATATGTGGAGAAAGCGGCCACGTTTCGGGGAAGTGCGCGCAAGGTAGGTGCTACCCTTGCCACCAGCCCAGCGTTGCCAGATGGTATATTTCTATACCAGATTTCACAAATCTGGTATTTTCATAAAGTGTCTAGTATGAAAATTTTGATCTGGTATATTTACCTTAATCTGGTATTTTTCTGGTATTTTCAGACCTACTGCAAATTTACTGCATTAAGTTCCACTCGTAAGTTTGAACATCCTCCAGAGTAGGCGTGGATTTCAGAGCGGCGCGACTAGAGGTTTCCTGCCATTTTTGGAACCGTTAGTTTACCGCATGATGAAATAACCCCAATCTAATTGTTAACATTTAACAAAAGTGCTTAGTGCAATATAAGCACGAGAGTGATGGTCCTTGATTTTTAGCGCATTTTCTCATTTATGGAAAAAAGACGCTATTGTGCTCGTCATGTCCGTCATTCCGTCCGGCTGTCCGTGACTTCAAGTTTTCGTCGACGAGAAAATGCGATCTCTGTCACTCACTTCAGTGAGTACTAGTTATATTATTTTAGAATTCAACATCCAGTGTAACTGAGGACATCAAAAATACTGTAGTCTTCGGAGGTCAAGTTTATAATTCCTGACCCCTGCAATAGTGTTTAGCCCCAGCCGCCGTGTTACTGCGGAGCCTGGCGAGAGCAACGGACGCCGCGTGATGCTCCGCCCCTCTATTTTGCGGGTGGATAGCTAGAGGTCAGCATAGCCCAAGTCCACAGTGCGAATCATATACCTTCCCGAGCGTAACGCAGCCGGGCATCTTCACGACTTTTGACGCAAAGCGCCCGCCCATATAAGTTCAGTCACAGGCCGCAGCACATACAGGCCGGAGCGCAGCAGGCCCTATCGCAACAGCTACTCCTAACGTAACCTAACCTAACCTGCGCCGCCTGTTGCGGTAGGGCCTGTTGCGCTCCGGCCAGTTGGGCTCCGGCGCTGTGAAGTAGTGGCTGTGTTGTGCAAAGCGGATTTACTGTTAGCCGGAGTTACCCACAGCTCATTGATCTGAGGCTATGTCTAGATATTGCATGCTGAGCCTGATGGTTGGCGTTAGGCCCAGGGCCTGTTTACGAGTCAATTTTGTTACCCACGGCTGCGCTCCCTATTTTGCAGGGAATAACCTCCATGTTTTCTCCGCGGCATAAAAGCCGGTCCACGCGCTCAGTTTTCACGATTTGTCTGCGCAGTTTTAAGTCGGAATGAAATCGTTGCAATTTATAGAGCGTCCACATGGTGTCGACTTATCGGAGTAGTTTGCTCAGTTTTGCGCGATCTCGCCATGGAGACGTCTTGGACAAATTTACGGCCGGACTTGCGGCCGGCCTCCCCAAATTCGGTGAGCATGGAATATCTCCCAAAGTAATGAACGTAGCTCGAAAAACTTGGTACACGTATTCATTAGGACTTAAAGGTGATGTTAAGCTCGTGAACATTTTTAGAATTTCACCTTCATTCGTGAGTTATATGACGATACGTGCCAAAATTTGCAGTGAGCATGACATTTCTTCTTAACTACTGTACAGATTTGAACGAAACTTTGAATATACATATAACCCCTAACCTCCCAACAGCGATGTTTAGCTCGTAACAATTTCTTAGATTAGATAAAGCCGTATAACTCGCAAACGAAGGCAAAATCGAAAAAATTGTCACGTGCCAAACATCACCGTTAAGTCCTAATGACTACGTGTGCCAAGTTTTATCGAGCTACGTTCATGACTTTGGGAGATATTCCATGCTCATCGAATTTGGGGAGACCGGCCGTAAATTTGTCCAAGACGCGCCATGGAGAAGACAGTATTTTGATAAATTTTGGCATTGTGCCTTAGTATAGTATAGTATCTTCGGCATTAAAGAATAGGCCTGGATAGGCCTTTCGCCTATTCTTGTACTTTTCTTGACTAGACTGGCCTTTTGATCGGATCTTTTCAACACACGGTAGATTAAAAGTCGCTTCTAAATATCAGTTGTTCCGTAGGGTACGAGGCATTTTAAGACTAAACATATGCTCATGCATGGCCTTGTCTAGTCTGTTCTTAAACGCGTTCATACTCGGAGCGTCAACAATATCTTCAGGAAGGCTGTTCCACATGTCAGTGACTCGAAGCGAGAAGAAATGTTGTCGCGTGGATAAGTTGAACCGCAGTTTTTTTAGTTTATAGCTGTGGCCCCTGGTGTTTGTTCTTGTTTCAAATTCTAGTAATCCTTCTGGGACCTTGTACAAACCATGAGTATACTTGTATACTTCAATGACAATGAGGTCACCACGCAGGCGACGATAACGGAGACTGGGATGGGAAGCTTCATAATCTTCAATCTTTCTTCATAAGACTTGCTCTTGCTGTTCATTGTTCTTGCCGAGGTTAAGTACTTTACACTTGTCAGCATTGAAACGCAGCTGCCACGCATCAGCCCAGTCAACTAAACTATCAAGATCATTTTGCAGTTGCATTTTATTTGACGCATCCTTAACTGTATTATAAACTTTTGTGTCATCGGCATACATAGAGCACACGCTTGACACTACTTCTGGTAGATCGTTTATAAAAGCGACGAACAAAACAGGTCCGAGAACGCTTCATTGCGGTACCTACGCCACTGCGCACAGTTACCCAGTCTGATACGGTTCCGTTAATGCTGACACGTTGTTATCTGCCTACTATCAAATTCCTGATCCATTTGGAGTACATTTCCCTCTATTCCCAAAGAACTCACTTTACGTAACAGTCGCTCATGCGGAAGACTATCAAATGCCTTGGCAAAATCGAGGTACAGTGCATCCACTGGCACCCTTTCGTCCAGCAGGCGAGTCCAATTATTCAAGGTAGACAGGAGATTAGTGGTGCATGATCTTCCTGTAGTAAAGCCATGCTGACAGTCTGATAGAAGATGGTTAACAGTCAAGTGATCTATAATCCTATCCCTCATAACTGATTCCATCACCTTACACACAACACTTGTGAGACTTACAGGACGGTAGTTACCTGGATTACTCCTGTCACCTTATTTTTGAACAGGGGTGTCACTTGGGCTTCTTTCCAGTTTAAAAAGAGATTTGATCATTTAGGGAACGCGATGAATCAAAATACAAGAATGATGGCTTGTAGATGTCTTCTTCTCCAGGTCCAGATGTAATCGATTTTTTTTATTTATTCCCAATTATTTACGGTAAATGCTCCTCAACTTGTTTTACAGCTGTTTCTCTGTTTGCGCTGTCATCGATTTCTTTGAAATTTTCAACTAAGCCCTTGTATGTCAACACCTTTTTTGTCCCTGTTACTATAGTCCTTTAATTTTACTAGCCAAATGCAAGAAAAACTTTCGTATAGAAGAGCAATAAATTCCCGAGAACATTACCGTTGGTCCACCCATGATTAGAACTGCGCAGATAAATCGTGTAAAACTGAGCGTGTGGACCAGCCTTTAGTTATAAAACAGAGAAACAGTACGGAATATATGTATTGTTTTGAACTAAAACTGTTAGGATTTTGAAGGAACCCTTCAATCTATTGTAAATTTAGTATAAAGCAAAGTGGACGAAAATCTACTGTATGGAGTAATTCTAAGGCATTTTCGCAGAACTTCTGTGTATGAGACTAAGAAGCATAAATTTTTCATTAGAATACTAGTTGTTGATTTTTAAAATATAAGGATTATCTCATAGCTTATATAAATCATTTTACTTGGAATTTGCCCAACGTTTGCAATATAGTCACCAGCTTTAGCCGTCAGCCAATGAACGTGCGAGAAACACGGCATTACCAAATATGGTCATATACCGAGGCAGCTCCAAGAGGGTTAGTCCATTGCGGCATAAGGGGGAAAACACATTCTGGAAACTTCATCGCCCAATTTCTCTATCTACTCTAGATAAAACTGATAATAATTTGAAAAAGCGCATGAAAATGAGAAAGCATATCAGCATTATATTTATTTTCCGTTTCATTTTAAAATTGTCAATAAAGACTGGAAGTGAAAGAGTTCTTCCCCCACTGAACGTCAAAGTCCATTGGACCATTCGCCTTCCTTGAATCTCCTCGCGCTTCCGCCGCTTCGCGGCCCCCCAATCCCCATCATGATCCAGTAGAGCTGGAGGGAGGTCGTGCAGGTCTACCTAATCAAGTGCGAGCGAATACGACTGTTTGTAAATACATATAAGATTAAGTAAAGTTATGGCTCCGCAATGCCGCTAGTTTTATTGAACAAGTTTTGAATATGTTATGATTGTAATTCCTAACATTTCACTCGTTCATTGTATGAGATTTTAACCCAAAATGTAACATTGTACGTTGCTTGTTCACTTGCAACATCACCCATGTCATCTTTGTCAAAAATCAAGATTGTATAACTAAAGACTCGAAGCATCATGTGTAGAGTGTAGATGTTTTTTTCATTCAGACCTATCTAAGCCTGGCCCAGCAATACAGCATTGCCCTAAGGCCCTTTACCCATCCCATGATTTAGGAGGTCATCCACTCTCACTCTGGCTTCAAGGCTGAGTGGCTTATGAAAGTAATGAAACCAATTTTGCATCTGCCCCAAACCTTTCATTTTCATCTAGGTATTTTGATTTGAATTTCGATTGTTGATTGAATTATCAATATAAACTTAAATTAGTTAGCTATTAGTTTAACCCATTTATTGACTATGAAACAATAACTACTTCGTAAAAGAGGCCAATGGTGTACCTAATTTGTTATTGGCCAGCATGGAATTGTATCAAACTATCAATAGTAATGGTAGTGCACTGCAGCACTAGTGCTTATATTCTGGATTCTGGTTAGGGAGCAGCTCTGTTCTGAAAATTAAATTGAACTATACAAGAAGTGGTTTCATAGCTTTCTATCCAATATAACATATAACAGTTCATTAATAACCCCTCCTACTGTCCTACATTTTTATGGTCTGTAAGACAATCATGAAATGTTTTCCATTCTGCAAGGCTGTGCCACTGCAAGTCTGCAAGAAGGATGGAAAAATGAGAAATGAACCTATTATTTAAATACTTGAAATGATGTTTGACAGAGTGGAATTTTGAGAAGGTATATAATCAAAGGTGGGCAGTAGCCTAAGTAGCGCACGCCGCACTACAAGTACCTAGCAGCTGCTACATTTTGGTAGCGGTAGCAGGTAGCAGCGCTACAATAAAGCAATGTAGTGGTAGCGCCCACTACATATTTAAGTAGCGATACGAGGTTTTGCCGCTACGGCGTTACTGCTACATTTATAGATAAAGCCTTTAGATTTTACTTAATAATATTAAATATTATTTAAAAACCAGCATGATACATACATAATATAAATTACAGAATAAAACTGTATGAAAGATTTTGGTGTAATGTTGTCAACCTCACTACCTCAGCCTGTTAGGTACTACTTTCTAGTGTCAACATGTTAGTTGTTACTTGTTGATTAAGTTGTCAGAGGTGGGCAGTAGCACACAACATGTAGTGGCCGCTACATTTTCAGCAGTGGTAGTGGTGCTACAATCTAGTGGGTGTAGGGGTAGCAGCCACTACATTTCAAAGTAGCGCTGCCCAGCTCTGTATATAATATACAAGGCCAACAAGTACTAAAATCCATAACTAGAATTTTCTATTACATATAAATAAGCTGATATTTTTTAACCATCAACTTGCTACTGTTGATCAATACTTAAATTAAATATCTATGTGTAGTGAACCACATTCAAAGAATTCTGTCCTGTCCTCTAAATTCTACTGTTGATGAAATAGTAAGATTTAATTTGAAATGGGTTAAGGCAAAAGTAGGTAGTTGAATAAGTTGTTTAAGGTGACCGTCTCCCGCTTTTGAAAACTTTTTCATTTATGAATGGATCGTTTTGAAACTTGATACACATATGTAAAACAGAAATCTAAAACTTTTTGTTCCTGTCAATTTTTTCAAAAAATGTAAGAAATCATGAAATTCATAGGAATCTGTGAAAAAAGGGGTGCTTTAAAAATCTATCTCCTACAAATATTGTGCTACAACGTCAAGACACGTATCATTCTATTTGTAACGATCATATCTAAAATCCATCCGATGATTTTTTTTAGTTTGAATTTGTTTGGGTGAAGGGGGGATTTCCAAAATTTTCCCAAAAAATTCAAATTTTCCACCTCTGCCCTCCTTTTTGCAAAATATAATCCCAACTAAATCAAAATAAAAAAATGACCGGATGGTTTCTACTTTCTAGAGATATTATTTACAAATTGAATGGTATATGTCTCATCGCTGTAGCTTCAAAACTCTAAGAGGAGATAAGTTTGCCATGACAATAAGTGTGAATGTTCAGGAGTGCGCGACTAAGTCCTGTGCGTATTGCAATAGGCACTCAATGTAGCAAGGATACAAAACTAAACATTACTGCAGCTTGATTCCAATCAAGGATGATGGAACGACTGCATGCACACCTCCTCATACGACACCAGGCGAGTAACTGAGCTTCAGCTGAAGCAGACACTCTATTGAAAGTGCTTGGCAGCTAATTTCCTCCTATTCTATTTGTTAAAGAACTCCCCCCCCCTCCCTTTCATGATCTGTCGTGAACGGATAAATCGACGTACATTGATGGTTTTGGTACCATTGGATAGGGCAGAATGTCAGCTGTAAGATGAGACTAAAAACTGGAAAAAGCAAAATCCAAAATTTTAGGGTAGATGCTCCCCTTAAATATATTTCAGGCCAATAAATAATGACAATTATCACAAATTTAGGTCCTGTCAAAAATGACCTTGTTGGATGAATACTATTCTGAGATTTGCACCATCCAAATTATTTCAATGTTTTTATTATTGGATTGTACAGTGTTGATGACAATATGTAGTAAATTTTTTATTCTACTCAGTTTAAGTGAAAATTGCAAAATGTTGATGAAGTGGGAGTTTCTAATTCTAAATTTGTATGTTTATAACAAGAAATGTCTAAATTTTTTAACTTGGGTGGCAAAAAGTTCAATCGTAGCTCTGGGCACCACTTTCTGGTAAGAAGTGGCAGGGAAGCCAGGCAGTTATGTATTCCATCATAAAGTTGAGCATACATGAAAGGTGTGATAAGCTAATTTATGTTTTGTAGGTCCAACTCCACAGTGAGCTTGTATGCAATTGGGGGAATCTTTATCAGGATCAATCATCAGAGAGTGCTTGCCATATTAAAGCTTCAGAATACATTTCTAAGTTGCCAAAGCTCTATCATACAGTACATTTTCTAAGTTTACAAAGCTTTATCATACATTTTTTAATAGAAAAATTTTAGAGGTCAACTCCTAAGTAATTTTTTCAATAAGTTATGGATTTAATTAACTGTTATAATAAGCAGGTAATGTATAATTGTTGAATATAGTGACAAATTACATGCATTTGGGAAGTAATCTATTTAGTGTACCTAGTAGCTTGTTTCGTGGGAAGTAATCTATTTAGTGTACCAAACCCATGGTTTGAAAAGAATAAGGGTTTTTTGGGGTTTTGAAGCCAAACCCATGGTTTGAAAACCATAGAATAAGTGTTCCATGGTTTGAAAACCATAGAATATGGGTTCCATGGTTTGAAAACCATAGAATAAGGGTTTTTCAAGGTTTTAAAGCCAAACCCAGGTTTGAAAACCATAGAATAAGTGTCCAGGCACCAAATTGTAGTAGGACTTTGAGTATACAAAAATAAATGACTGTGGCTACTCACTTCCAAAATATTGTTTTTTTTTTATTGAATGTGGATTGGATAGATTTTTATTAGGTGAGTAAGTCAAACTAGAAAATTCAACATTTTACTAATTAAAATGTAATTTGGTTTCAAGGGTTCCATGTGTCTTTTAATTTTGATATTTGCTCTTTATGTTTGCCCTTATTTCAAAACCACTTTGTCAAATATTTGCTTGAAAATTTAAAGCAAGAGGGGATCATAAAAGTAATAATGTCTCAGAAGGACATTACTAAATATCGACTTCATGGGGGATATCATACATACAAAATGTTGAAGTTCAACTCATTCTTTTATTAGTGAAATTTACCTCAACCTGCTCTTCATTGAATCCTCTATGCAGTTTTTCTCTGTGTACAATGTTTTGATACGTACCTAATTTATAAAATCAACCTTCATTTTGATTTACATGTACACATGTTGCTCAATCACAAAAAATTACATTATTGTCCCGTGTTTGACCCTAGGTATTTTACTTGGAAAATATTAGCAGGAACTCGAGTAAGAAAATTATTTTGTTATATTTACTAGATATTTACTGAAACAACATTCTTGCCATCACATTCACTGAGACAATATTCTTGCCATCACATTCACTGAGACAATATTCTTGCCATCACATTCACTGAGACAACACTCTTGCCATCACATTCACTGAGACAACACTCTTGCCATCACATTCACTGAGACAACACTCTTGCCATCACATTCACTGAGACAATATTCTTGCCATCCACCTTGCTCCAAGCCTCTACAGTCTAAACATTGTTCTGTATTATCAATCACAGCCAATATTAACATTTCCAACAAACCCATAATCGCCTCATACCATTCCTCATATGTTCTCTTACATTACTCTCACCCTTCTCATTCAAATCCATCATTCATCTGTCTCCAAAAGCCTCGCATCACATCAGGGGCTACAGTTCCTTTGTCAGTTGCACACAAAACAGTCTCACATTCACATGAAAATTTTGTGTAATAGCTCATTCATGAACATTCAATAACTTGTGCACCATAACTCCTTCAGGAATGATATATAAAAGTAATGAATTACGTAACAAAATTAAAGCAAAGAAAATGTGTTCTCTGAGTTAGAGAAAAACTATCCTGATGCCCTCTGGCAACTGTGATAGATCTTAATTTGAATATTTCTTGATGTAAAGCTGAGCAATAGAAATTCAACTGCACTTATCAGGGCTGCATTTCCATCCTTTTACAAGCATTTTCAGTACAAGCAAGTTTGATGTGCATGTATATGAGTTGAAATATTGACAGGTATAGCTCAAGAAATATATTATACTGCTTAAGGTAGAATCAAATAAGATGGTGATATTGATGAAATGAATGCTTAGAAAAATACATTATCAATAGTGGGAAATTTTTCAAAAATGAAAAAAAAGTCTGGAACTATGAGTGAAATGATTTAATAAAGAGGATTTGAAGTATTGAATGTAGAATCAATTTTTATTTTCTTAATTTATATAACATTTCCCATTGTTCTGTAGGTTATTGAATTTTAAGTTAGACATTAAATGTATTAACTACACAAACCTGCAAAAATGGAACCAAGGTCCAAGCTGGGAAAGTCCGAATATTTAAAAAGTATGGACAATATTTTCACTGATATTCTTAAGTTGGTGTCCATACTTTTTAAAATAATTTCTTAATAACCCAGGCAATTGGTCATTCTCATATTCTTTTTGAATAATTTTGATGAAGGCATTTGAAATTTAAGAAAACATCCATTAATATATTACTTTTCATTTTCAGATTATCAATTATTAATGACATATCATCAAATGTAAACTTGGAAGTTGGTATAGAGGAAATCCAAAATTTCTCCAACAGTGTAGTTTAATTGAATATTAGGTACAAATAGGAAAATTAATACTATCCTTTATTTGAAATAGCCAGTGCAATGCTGGCGTGTGAACTTTGTGATGAATACTTTGACACACACACACACAAGCCAGAATGCCTGACTTGTGGTCACACTTATTGTTTCGCCTGCATTTCAACATTACTTGAAAGGTTTGGAACCAAGATCTGTCTTAAATGTCCTGATGAAAGTGATGACGAATGTGAGGAAATTCTATGCTGTCGGAAATCAGAACCTTCAGGAAATATGATGGTACCTGAAATCAAAAGGCAGCTGGATTCTGCAACCCAGACTTGTAATTGGCTGAGTGTGAGTGGATTAGCTTGGATTGGATCCAATATCTGATTGCATTAGCTTATTGTTATGGCAAATCATGAACTCTCTCTTCTAAGTTAAGCAATCAAGCTGCTTGCCAGGGAAATACTAAGATCCAGAAAAAGGGTTAATCTGCAATACTGATCATACTCAAAACTCTGTAGTATACAGTCCAGAAGAAACAAATTTTCAATGAGGCTTATATCTGACATCTGTGTGGTATTGAAAACCATGATATCTTATGTATATTAGCCAAGTGACTGATCATGAGCCAGGTAATCTGTAATATATATGTAATCAGTAAATCACTCAAGACATAAATATCAGAATTTTCATATTGTTTTGTGTGGAAAAATACATTTGATTTATTATTTTATTAACTCAATAATAGAGAACTTGACTGATGAATATCCTTCATTTGTTAACTATTGACAGACATACAACACTCGGCCTGAGCTCCTGCCTGATGGTACATCGTGGACCGTCACAGATCATGCTGATGGACAGCAAGCTATTGCAAGCTTGTTGCACAAGAGGATGCCGAAGCACCTCATGGTGATATCAACGCACACAAGACCCATCTTTGAACTGCGAAATGTTATTGCTGGCATTGCTGCACAAAATGTTGGAAACATATGCTTGATGCCCATGGCCTCATTCTGGAGAGAGTTACAAAGCATGATGGATGAAGACATAGGAACTATTATCACAGAATTTGGGTAATTGAATTTATTAATACTTTTTGCCCTGCCTAGAAAGCATAAATGTTGGAAATCAAAATTAAATTCTTTGTTGATAAAATTGATGCCGTTATGGTTTTCAACTGGTGCCATTCTCTAATTTTTTCTCTCTATCTCTGGTTACAGAGACCATCTCGTGGACCTGTATGGCACTCCAGACCAAATCCTGGCACACAGTAACACTGGGAAGTGTGTGCCTCGCAGTATTGGTGTTCGCCTTGCCAGCCACAAAGACGTAGTGCGCTGTACTGCACTTGCGGAACCAATTGGTAAATTTGCTATTTTCAAAGCACTTGAAGGCTCTAGAAAATTTTTTGCTCATTTCCATAAGCAGTTTGTTATAAATATAATATTCGGTGGGACAAAAACTGTGAAATAATTCTTGGTGAAAAAAATCTTGAACTAAGATGAAATGAGTCCTGATATGAAATAAGCAACTGGTGAAACATTTTGAAACAAGCTTAATTATCTCCATTAGTGTTGAGACACCTATTCATGCTCTTTAACTGGCTCGAATCTAACAAAATGTTGCATAGAAATTACTGCTTGGAGTGCCTACTAACTGACAAATGTGATCTGTGAATCTACTTGGAATAAGCCAGCTTCTGAGATCTTGTTCTTACTCGAAAATAGGTTCAGAGGTTTTGTAATAGTCTCGAAATAGGTACAGAGGTCTTGTAATAGTCTCAAAATAGGGGCCGAGGTCTTGTAATAGTGTCAAAATATGTGCAGAGGTCTTGTAATAGTCTCAAAATAGGGGCAGAGGTCTTGTAATAGTCTCAAAATAGGTTCAGATGATGCAGATGTCTTGTAATAGTCTCAAAATAGGGGCAGAGGTCTTGTTATAGTCTCAAAATAGATGCAGAGGTCTTGTAATAGTCTTGTAGCAACGTCCCGCCTGACTTCTTTGATCAATCCACCTAAGAAATAGTTCATTTTTTGTGTTAACTTTGTCATAGCCGTTTTGCTCCTTGTCAGTTCAACACCAGCCCTGTACCAGTAAACAATAAACTTGAATCACAGCTTACTCCAGCGTCTCGCTAGCCTCTGAGTGTCTAGAAAACCTTTATTACCGCATTGTCAGATCAATCTTTACAGTCTCAAAATAGGTGCAGAGGTCTAGTAATAGTCTCAAAATAGATGCAGAGGTCTTGTAATAGTCTCAAAATAGGGGCAGAGGTCTTGTAATAGTCTCAAAATATGTGCAGAGGTCTTGTAATAGTCTCAAAATAGGTGCAGAGGTCTTGTAATAGTCTCAAAATGGGCGCAGATGTCTTGTAATAGTTTCAAAATAGGTGCAGAGGTCTTGTAATAGTCTCAAAATAGGTTAGGTCTAGTAGCTATTTCAAACTATCGTCAGTTCTGAAAAGATCCGGTCAAAGGACCTGTTTTTCGATCTCCTGTGAACAAGTCACGAAAAGTACAACAATCGGCGACAGGCCACATCAGGTCTATTCCTCAGTGCCGACATCACTATATTATGATATGTAAGCATCAAGTATTGAGAATCACAGAGCTGATGGGGAATAGATTCTTGTGTAAATTGAGTATTGTTTGTTTATTGGATTGCAATTTATCCAACAGATGACATTTGCTGCCTCAGAGGAATCCCGAGCAGCACTGGCTGCTACTTGAAAACGATCAAAAAGATCTGTCGCTGGCACTTCCTTGACCTCTGTAACATTGACTTGGACTGGATGTTTGAAATTGTGTCGTGCAGCATGACTAGTGACAAGTAAGTACCGGTATTCACTGCACAAGTCCTCGTTAACAACATTCATTTTGCCAGCATGGCATTTACTATCTCGACATAGCTCATTGGTCTTGCAAGCAATTACAAGACACATGATTGATTGGTTTATGATGCATGAAAGGTGCTTCTAAATCAATAATTGTATTACAGATAACCTGATTTACACAGAAGAAAATTCTTGGGTTAGAAAGAGTGAAAGACTAAAGTGTTGTATGTGTTTAATTAAAGAAAATTATACCCATGCGTCTTGCAATGTGGATGAGCGATAAAATATCCTTTGTCGTACACGTTCCAGCTCTTGCCCGAACCTGGTGCTGCCGAGGGACAAGCTTACTCACGACGGCGTTAAGCGGCTGTTTGAGACCTTGAGCAAGTGGCGATCAACCTATTCATCGCAGGTGACCATATACTGCGAGCCGCAATCCAAGCTCATGCTGTCACCAACTAGTGAGAAACTAAAATGTGCCGAGTTGTCAATCTTCAGCATCCTTCAATGGAAATCAGAACGTAAGTAACTAACTAGCAAAACGAAACTCAAAATAATTTGATGCGAAATTTTCTTTGAGAGATAGAAATTTGTAAGGACAAATTTTTCATTTTCAGCAGAACATAATTAGCGCCCTGGAAATATGATGCTAGTGGTCAAATTTCATTTTTTGTATCTTAACAATACCATGTTTTGTCTGTATTTTTTTTTTAACATCCCTTAATATTCTTTCCAGTGACGGGCAAAAGGTCAACTTGTCAACGAATGTTCTAAACAAGCCATGGTGGTCCCGTCCATATACCTTGGAGAATGGTTCTACTTGGCCGTGGACTTATACAGTGTTCTCAGTTTATGCGAGAAAGTGTCCTAAATTTTGGCGTGTATTCAACATAAGGGTGCTTGTATTTCAAATTACTTTTTAGCCTAGACACGTGCATGATATCGTGCCTGGTCTTCCCAGTGGAACATTTTCTTCTATTGAAACGAATGACGCCGGGTTAAAGCCTTACGTGCCGAATACCTGTAGAGTAATAGAGCTTTGTTTCTCAATGGAAATCATTGGGTTGGTATTTTATAAGTTAGTTAACGATCGGAATATCCTTGTTTGAATCACGACCATTTAGTTACTCTTCTTAGCTAGTAGTGTTGTTTGTAGCTCTGTGTTTGGTTTAGGACTGTTCAGGCGCGACGTTGAAGCCGAAGTTTTCTTGATGAAAATCTTTTGTTTGTTCGTTCAAAAGAAAATTCATGTTTTATTTTTATTTGCTTTCTTTTGTTGTATCGTGTTTGGTTATCCTTTGGTCCAGGCCCACGTAACCTGACGCGGTCTTTGTTTTATTGTCCGTGGCGCATTGAGTTGAGCCTCAGATTTGCGATGATATGACATCCTTCAATGATAGAAATGGTATAACGTTTGTGGTGATATGACATCTGTTAATGATGGAGGGTTTAAAGCGTTTACGATAAGGTCATGGGTTACTGATGTTGGTGATGCTCTTGTGGTGATAAATTGGGTTGTAATGATGAATATGGTGAAGCTTCGGTGGTGTGGACGTCGTCCTAGAAAAGTCATTCGCCCTTCGTAGTTATTGACTGAAAAAAAATCATTCCAGGAATTGAAGCGCACGAGCCTATTTTAAATTTATTATTTTCGGACTATCTATAGTTTTATTACAGTTAAGGTTTCCTGAACTGGGCGCCCGATAATATGGATTCTTGCATAGTAAGGATTTGGGAAGAACTTTTGTGATTTGTAGTTTTATATTTATTGGAGCTTTGCAATACACCGGAAATGTTTTGCGTCCCGGAGTTTCTATTTTCCTTCCGTCTGAATGTTCGATGCAGTTCACGGAATATTACACTCAGGAAAATGAATTTTTTTTACACTGGTAGCCAATTTGCTCAGCAAACTAAGTCAGGTTGACCCACTCAAGAGCTAAGTATGTATCAATAGATAAAGTATCGCTCGTGCCTACGAGGAGAGACCTGGCACCGTACGTCCAGGATGTAGTGACATCCTGGAGGCTGAAAATGTTGTACTTAGGCTTGTCGCCCTCACATCTACTTTTCAGCGCAGCTAACGTGAGTTTGGAACTTGCGGGACAACTTCGACAAAAATTGTCCTGGGACTTTTACCGAGGTTGTTTTGGGGACTTGTACTGGAGTTAATAATTTTTTACGGTGATCGTAAGTGCAACAATTGATCTTGAAACTCTCAATACTTCAAGAGGTCTTGTGACGCGTGTTCATGCCCGTCAGACCTCTAAGAGCCTGTAAGAGGGGTCTACACAAGTGGAAAGCTTTGGGAAAGGTTAAAAAGACTAGTTCTTTCTCTACACAGGAAACAAAAAAGGTGGTGAATAAATTTAATACAATAACCTAGTAATATAAACATCCAGTTGTGTTTATATTACGTCAATCTGGGTTCATAATTTCAAGTCATTTGTCGATTATTTTCATATGAAAAAAAAACTGAATATATCGGACTAAGTCGTAACCGTGACCGAAATAGTACCAATTTAGTGTTTTTTTATGCAGCTCACAGCCTCACACTGTTGTAGTCAGTCTCAGCAATGTTGGCAATCATGACTGTCACGCTACTCGAAAGTCGGAACTGAAAATTCTCCGTGATTTCATCTGCAGAACTCTAAAAACTTGGTTGCGTGCAGCGGTTCTTGCGACTCATCAGAGTGGCCACCACGTGAAATTGTATCTGGAATATGCTTTTTTTCGTGCTTTTGAAGGCAAGCTTTTTTCTCCTGTCGGCAGGTTTTATCTCATGCGACGAGAAACCAAAGATCTTAGCAAGTTAGCCCTGAAAGGTAGTCTTAGATATAGCTGTAGCCTGCAGGTAAGATTAAGGATTTGCGGTAAGAACTCTGTAGTGCCGTTCTTTCATCTTCTAAGTGTCTTGAATTGAATAGTGATATTTTGTTTATTAGCCGGTTTCACTTAATATAGGTGGCAGTTTTTTCAATTTGAATTACATTCGCGACTTGCATCGTAAATTTGCCATGCTTTATTTTTAATTTTCTCACATATCTACCTTTACTCTTTACTGTAATTAGCGACTTGGAAATTTAGGCTTGTGTACACTGTACGTACAGTATACCATTCAGACATGTTCAAACTCCGTCGGTTTCTGATGTCTCCCTCAAATAACAGCTTTATTTTAAATAAAATAGTCTTATTTGGTTACTGATTCAACTTGACTAAATCAACCTCATTGTTTTTGCTGCTCTCTCTCAAACGATGCTGTTTCTACGATGGAGAATTTAGCTTTTTCCAGTAGTCTAGTTTCCTTTGAGCCATCGAACAACGAACTTTTAACACTGGCAACATGAGCTTTGTGCTTACGCAATGCGTTGAATTGCGTTCGTATTGCGATCAATTCGATGTTAGCCTTCAGTCCTTCACCACGTACGACATGAATGATGTTAGCTTGAGCTTTTCTCGTGGATTAATGGGGAAATTGATTTATAATTTCATATTCTCGATGGGATTATAGGTACGACATCTTATGATCTCGTATCATAGTCATATGTATGATATAATCTACAATTTTTTTTACATCGATCAGTCAGTCGGTCTGACTCGGTCACTCCCCATGTAAAAATATCTTCTCATCTTTTAAATTATTGTATACTCGTCGGCCAAGCGGTGTGCGGCTCAATGGGCTATATATATGCTTACCGCCAATGACACACGAGCCAGCACAACTCATTAGCAACTATATAATACTGTTCTCTGTGTTCAGACTTTTATTGATATTATTAACACATTATAATTAGAATTTTGTTCTAAACTTGCTAGAATGTGGCTCAATTTTGTTACTAAAATATATAATGTCTATTGGAGTCAGTTGTCACCATAGAGAGATTGTGATGCAGGCTTGTCACCCATAGAGAGATTGTGATGCATGCTTGTCACCCATAGAGAGATTGTGATGCATGCTTGTCACCCATATCCTTAGTATCCTTGGTATTTGTTTCGGACGTAGCAGTCCCAGGCCACGCTCATGCCGCGCCTGGTCTTCTGGCTCTTATCTATCGGACGCCAGGGTCAAAGGTGAGTGCTTTTCGCGCTAGCAAAAGAAAACTTTGAATAGACCCATCGTATCTTATGGTCATTATCTCCCACTTATCAGAATCATGGTTGAATATGTACCATCATTGAAAAAACTCATCCTTTCTCAGTAAAAACTTAACCAAAGTGAATATCAGGAGTATTTTTTTTATATGAATTCAGTGCGTAAAACTTATGCCAAGAATATAAAAAATGTTAACTAGTTCATTGACTGATGAAATTATGTTTACAGCTGCGGTTAATTTGATCTTCCAGTGTAAGTTTAACTTTGCTCAAAGTTTTATGCCCAGTGAAGAATGTTGGTGGTTGTCAACTCGATGCATTGCGTACTGGGGTGGCGAGCTGAGGTTAGGTGAGCAGCGTTAGGGTACGCACACAGTGAAAGCAGGTTGCCAGCGTGCTGGTTACCTGCTCAGGCTGGCGCCTGAAACCATAGAATACAGAAGCCTATTCGTACAGGTTTTCACTGTGAACACTTACATTATTATCCTATGTTCATTCTTGTGGCAGGTTGCCCGCGCGGGCAAACCTGCTTTCACTGTGTGCGTACCCTTAGGTTCGTGGTAGAGCTTATAAACGTGCACCTTCTGACACAGCTGGTGAGCTCCTGCGTCTGTGAGATCATCCCTCGGGGGGACCAGCTTCTCCCTGGAATTATATAAACGAATAACAACACAATATTTCTGTCAAGTTAAAATTAAATACAGTCGTAATTTTATTTTGCATAATATTACGTATAACTGAATAGTCGTAAAAATATAGTAGCATGAGAGTAGCTAATATTAATAGAGTAATTGAGAGTAATAGACCAGTCACTTACTATACATAAGTTGTCAAATAGAATTAAAAAATTCTAACTTTAAAGCGTATATGGTCAGTCTAATAAATAAAGTTATTACGTCATAAAGCCACCAAAAAGTGGCTGGAGGGAGAATCAGATGCTGTACGTAAGCATAAGTTTGTCAATGCAATAAGTTTGTTTCCAACAGGGAAACCCAGATTTCATGGATACAAAAGAAGGCAGCGGAGACATGACATAAATGCGATTCCCAATTATGAATATTTTCTTAATTTTGCCTTACTTCGGCGTCGCCAAAAAATTTCGTAATTATATAGATTGTTGTCAATTGCTTGCATGAATTCTTTTCATCTGAGTGATGCTGACTGGTGTTGGCAATTCAGCTATTTTCCTGCTAAATTTTGCGCATTTTCAACGTATTCAGCGAGAAAAAATGAGCTTTACTGGGAAAAAAATGTAAGTAAAATTTAGTTAAAAGGATCTTTTTAGCTGCAAAATTTGAATGTTCAGTGTATTTTTGCCTTAAAATGCCAGGTTTCAGCTTGAAATACAGACCTAGAGAGCTGAACTTTTAATATGTTTTAGCATAGACAAGAAGCTTTCCAAAAAGATGTAGCATGCCAAGATATTATGATGATCAAGATGTACATAAATAATTAAATGAACAAATGAAATTAAGGGGAGCGTCTGCCCCAAAAAAGATCTGGGATATCAACAGACGGATCGATTCAAAATTTGGTACATTTATGTAACACGGAATTCTTTTTTTTTTTTTTTGCTCCTGTGAATTTTTCGAAAAAATGAAAAATACGTGAAATTCCTAGAAAACGGCCTAAAAGGGGGTACTGTAGAAATTTATCTCCTCCTAGGATTTTCAAGTTACAACATCGAGACAGATCATTCGATGCATAAAGACCATATCTACAACTGGAGGAAAGGGTTTTTTGAATTTATCATTTTTGTGAGTGTGGGGGCATTTTTTCCGAAATGTTTCGAAATTTTCCAATTTCACCCCCGCCCGCCCCCCTTTTTGCAAAATAAAATCCGAACTATAACGAAATTGGAAAAAAGCCTCCCTCCAGTTGTAGATATTTTATTTGCAAATCGAACGGTATATGTCTCATTGATGTAGCTTCAAAACTTTAGGAGGAGAAAGGTTTGCAGTGACAATAAGTTAACTTTTCAGTAGGGCCCGACAAAGTCGCGCGCGCCTCGAAAAAGACATTCAAGGGTGCAAGGTTGCAAGACTAGACGATATTTGAGCTCAATTTCTGTCAAGGATGGTGTGAACGACGGCACGAGAACCATCCCATGCGACTGCAGACGGATAACTTAAGCACAGCGTGTTCAGACTAGCTATTTAAGTGTGCTACCGGTAATTTCGGCCTATATTTAATGTTGAAGAATTCCACCACCCCTAACCCTTTCGCGCTCTGTCGTAAACGCTTAAATCAACGTACAGAGATGGTTTTGGTACCGTTAGATGCGTCAGAATGTAAGCTTTAAGATGAGTATAAAAACGGAAAAAGTCAAAATTTTCGATTTTGGGGCAGACGCTCCCCTTAAGCAGTAGTTAATATTCAACATACAGTTTATTAAACGAACAAGAAATATAAAGAAATAAAAACACACAGGTAGAAGTAGGGTTACACAAGGCATTGACTTTGGCTTGCCCTTCATCTCCTCGAGGTGATGATCGTTGCCCATGATGAACATCAGCCTCTCAATAATGTAAATAATGGACTATTATTGGATGGCACTGGATGGGATGGCTGTGTAGTACTTAACGAACAACATGTCCATCAACACCTGCGCTCACCCAAGAAGGCAACGTCAGTCAGGACCTCCTTCGAGCTGGCCTCCAGCCATGTCTTCACCAAATTCTGTAACTTGGACTTCAGTGAACCGTGGCTCCTCCTACATTCCTGGGGCTGAGTGCTGCTGAAGAAGTCAGCTTCCCCATCCTCGTCATTGCTGGTGGTGCTGCTGCCCTCCAATGGTCTCCCTCAGGAGTCAATATCAGGAGTCTCCACAGCGGCCTCCGTATGGCCTTCTGTACCCTGCTGAGATGGCTGTGGTTATGCTTTTCCAGCCAGAACAGGCGAAACTTAGGGTTGAAGGCAGCTGCCAGCTGGCACTGCTTGTCTTCTAGGAGGGGTCCAAACCCTTTCGTGATGCCTGCCAGCATTGCGTGTACCAGAAGAAGTAATGACTGTAAATTGTTTGTGAAGCTATTTTTATGTTGCAGAAAAGGACTGTAGTACAGGAGGCCTTCGGACTTGGCCTCCATCAACGTCACGATGGTAGCTGCTACAGTTGGCCGATATTTCAGAATCTGAAGAGATTTTTAAATATTTTTAGCGGACTGCCAGTTAGCGGAACTAAAATTTAGCGGAAGCTAATTGATCCGCTGATGGTTTTCAAAGTTAGCTAAAAAGCTAATCCGATAAGGAAAAAGTTAGCTTCGCTAATTATAGCGGTTAGCGGATTATCGTAACTGTGCCCACCACTGAATATGCGTATACAACCATTAACTTCTATACACTCGTGCCATATTTCGTTAGCTATATTAACTGATGAGTAAGAATTTATTCAGCAATATCACCTTAATTAGCGCGGCTAACTTTCAAAAATTGAACATGCAAGTTACAAATACGCTGAAATTCCCGTTTTTACAATTTTCAATGGATTTGCGGTAACTATAGATTTTGTTGGTTTGAGAAATCATTTCAAGGAGATCCAATTGGCAGGCGTCCACGAGAAAAAAATCATAGACGGCGAGCGAATCTTTGGAAAATATTGTTTTTCACTCCACGGAATTGTACACTGTACAAGTATAAGTTGAATTGAATCGAGAACTAATGATTTAATTACTCAGTTCATACCAGGCTCAAATTATTCGCTAGTTTATTCAAATTGTTTCCATTAGGGAATTATTCAGACCAAAAGGTTCCATCATTTGATTGTAAATTCAACGAAAATTATTAATCAACATCGTTTTAACCGACTAGTTAAATAGTCTTTTTCTTCGACAGGAAAAGAGTTCTGAAGATTCGTTGCATGCCACCAACTGAACCTGCCGGGCATGTATGCACGTGATAGCTGCCCACCTCAAATGAACGGCTCAAACCTGACAAATTATTTAATTCACAACTTTGGGCAAATAAACATACACAAGTTTACATCCATTGTGATTCTGAACTCAATGATTTCGATTAAATTTTGATGCGTGCACTGTAATTGGTCTGGATTTTTTACGTACTGGTCGTTTTGTGATCCCATCAGCCATTATCAAAAATTAGTATTCAATGAAATATATATTGCCTTGACGCAAAGAATGCTTGTAAATAAATTAAACTAAGTCCATCAAAGTTTCGGTAATCTGCAAACGAAAGTTTAATTACTGGACGCAACATGAACTTATACGTCATTGCTTCCAAAAAATCTATATAAACACATTACATACTGCCTTGTAATTTTCATGCATGATTCATCTTTTAAATTGATAAGGTTCTAAAAAAGTCAAAGGTTATCGCGAAAAAGTATTTGAGTAAATTATTTTATTGGACAATGCCGTCAGGAAACAGGATGCTTTCGCTTGCCATCGTTTTTTCGGTGACGTTGCATGAGCGCTGCGCTGTAAGAGGCTCGGGACAACCTGAGGTATAGGGCGGCCTCACACCGAGTGATCGGGGGCAGGACAAAGAAAATTATGGCGTGGTAGTCTGTGAATAAATATCCGTCTTTGTTGTTGGTCTATATGTGCGATAGGGAGGAAATGTCGAAATTGTACGTGTGTGAAGCTCGTGTAATGTTGAGAGAATGCCTACAAATTTATTTGGCGTGGTAGTCTGTGAATAAATGTCCGTCTTTGTTGTTGGTCTATATATGCATGCGATAGGGAGGAAATATCGAAATTGTTACTGTGTGAAGCTCATGTTCAGAGAATGCCTACAAACCTACGTTATTCCTATAAATTGCAATAATTAAAGTAGGCGTTATTTTATATCCAAAAAAATAAATAGGCGAGAACGGTTTTACAGCAAATATACGGACACAATTGGTCTTGTTCTTGTAGGATTACATGCAATTGCCACCTACAGTATCGTGGTACAGAGATGCCTGTGAGGTGATTATATCCGACGTAAACCTTAACAACCACTGCAATTCATGCGTTAGCTATCATCGGCGGCAATACTAAACGTGTCTGCAATACCAGAAGATATTCTATGTCCCGGCACAAAAATATTGTCTTTAAACCAGTTATTATAAAAATGACATCGGTCCTAGCGAAAGTGCAGTATAACCATGACTAGTTGCAGTTTCTGCTGCAAAAAATAGCAGAAATACTTCCTTTATACTACGAAATAAGTTATTCCTCAAGTCGAATAATATTGAATAAGTATTATTATTTACTTAAAATTTTATAATAATTTCGTTATCGAAATGTGTTACGTGCCGAATGAAATGAATGCTCTATAACCTATTTGCTCTTTCTTGAACTCTATTTGCTCTCAAAATATAACGTTTTCAAACGTCCTGCAGAAAATGTTCAAAACATTCTTCACAATTTCGGTGTCTTGAAACTGACAAATGATACAAGTTTGAACGACAAATGAAAACGCTTAAATATTATTTTCGTTAGGCGCCTGAAATGTCTTTACGACGATGTCGTATCACATAAATTTAGTATACATTGTTACAGTACATACGCTGTAAGTCAACATCAATTGTCTTCACGACTTCAACGCAAATTAAAAATGTCGAGAAGTTAACCCTGGAATGCAACAGATACATATTTAATCTATCAAAGGTGAGCTATGCGTTCGGTAGTCTATGTGATGGTGTGTTCACCTGCTTTATTTCTCACGTCAATATCAGGAGTCATCTATCGACCAATGCTGTATATAGGCTCATGTTCTCAAGTATTATGATTATTTATTTCATTGATCAGGCACTTTTTAATTTCATACATCATGAATAATAACTTAAAAGCTCTGTTTTTTGTGAGATTCTGTGTGTTAAATCAAGCTCACGCTGCGTCTGTACCGCCATGTCTGGCAACACAAACTATAGTAAGTCTTCACTCACAACATAAACTAGTAATAATGAGTAAACTCACAGCGAAAACTATTAATTATGATCAGAGTAACAACACAAACTATAGTAAGTCTTCACTCACAACATAAACTAGTAATAATGAATAAACGCACAGCGAAAACTATTAATTATGACCAGAGTCACAACAAAAACTAGAATTAATGATTTGATTCTAAACACGAACCGTAATTTATGAGTAGACTCGCAGTGCAAACTGGTAATAATTACTTGACTCACGATGCAAACTAGTGATTATGATTTTATCGACGATTAAAACTGGTAATTANTGTACATCTAACGCCAACGCATTTATCGGTTATCATGCAACGCCAACGCTGGTATAATACATCCCTTCATCAATGCTGTTTATCTTGTTGTACATCTAACGCCAACGCATTTATCGGTTATCATGCAACGCCAACGCTGGTATAATACATCCCTTCATCAATGCTGTTTATCTTCTTGTACATCTAACGCCAACGCATTTATCGGTTATCATGCAACGCCAACGCTGGTATGATACATCCCTTCATCAATGCTGTTTATCTTCTTGTACATCTAACGCCAACGCATTTATCGGTTATCATGCAACGCCAACGCTGGTATGATACATCCCTTCATCAATGCTGTTTATCTTCTTGTACATCTAACGCCAACGCATTTATCGGTTATCATGTAACGCCAACGCTGGTATGATATCCTGAGGCACAAGGAAACGTTTCGGCTGCCGACGGTCGAGCTCAGCGCGTCTTTGGTCGCGTCAAACAAAGGCTTTAAAATTCGACATGCTGGAAAACACGTGCATGCTCCAGCTACTAATAAAATTGTACCACCAATAAGCTAATAATGATTAGAGTTGAGACTTATCACGGCTACATTTGTGTCATTTTAATAAGATATCTTTAAATAATTGCCAGGAAGTTAATGAAATCACGATCCTAAATTGGCTGCACGGAAATAGAACACCGGCAATATAATTGTGGAATATTACCCAGAATCTTGACTATAACTCGACATCATATAAAGAGCTATGCCAGCAATAAATTGATGGACAATGAAGAAAATCGAGGGAAGCAATTAATTGGCTTCACATAAATAGGGTCTCGGTAACTAGGCAATATTATATAATAGTAGGTATGAATTGGCTGCGTTATAAGAAAATTGCGGTCATAAAGTGCCTGCTTATGACTAGTTAATGAATATTTGTCAATGCAATGCGCATTTATAAATGTTATGAATATTATTTGACTGTACATTTATGAAAATGTAGGTGACGATTTCACTCCAGATTATTATTGGTCGTGAAAATGAAGTGGCTTCATATGAATATAAATTAAAGCTATAGAATTATTATATATTAAAATTTAACGTGAATACGACTTGGCTGCATAAAATGAGGTCAAGGCTATGAGTTGGCAGCATATTAATATTAAGTGAAAATGAATTAGCTTCGTATGAATAGAGAACGTTGATTAACAAAGACAATTTATTTCGCGTCACATAATCCCCTCAGCCATCTAATATTTTACGAGCTGCAAGATTCAGATTGGACCCTAGACTATAAATTCTAAACTAAGGTGCAAAAAAATAAGGTCGCCCTCATCGCCATTGTTCGAGTAACCACTGACCGCACCAACAGGCGCTCCAGTAACGCACCGCGTGTCCTGCGGTCCGTGACTGATCATCCCATTGTCAAGGCCGGGTATAAATACCGGGGTCAGACGAGCAGCTCTTCACTTGTGTCCTCACGGGCCTGCAGTGCGGATCTCCTGGTGAGTGTGTAGTGCGGACGTCAGGAGGCTTCGGTGAAGGATATACTTGCGTCGGTGATTAGGAGGCTTCGGTGAAGGCTTTACTTGCGTGCTGTCCAGAGTGTGGTGTTCAAGCACACAATGCAGATTTTTTATTCGTGATGAATGTTGATTTAAAAAATGAGTTGAGAACTTTTAAAAGTTGATTTATAAATACAGTATTTGTAGAATTTGAGCACACTCAGTAGTTGGTTTACTGATATATGTTGAATTTTAGTGAAAATTTAGCATACTTAGTACTTAATTTATGGATATCTGTTAATTTAAACAATATATGTTGATTTCGAACATGAGTTGCTCAGATTTAGGAGTTAATTAAAGAATATATGTTGAATTAGTGTACATGTTGAAAGCATTAAGAAATATTCTAAAGTTTCTAAAAGTAGTCCGTAGTGAGGTACATTTTAACTTATGTATAAAATACTAATGTAAGTTTAATTCAGATCATGAACAATATTTTCTTTCATTCCAGGTGCTCTGATTTTCATCATTCTTATTTCCTTCTAAATCTCATTGAAAATCTTAATCAGTTAATCTCATTGAAGTTAATCAGTTAATCTCATTGAAGATCTTGTGAACGCAAGCCCTGAATTAACTTCAACAAGAAAAGTCATGGACAACGTTGCCATCATCAACGCGGAAGATTTCTCAACGTCAACACAACAGAAGAGTAAAAATACCAGGGGTATCCGTGATCCCATTTATGTCAACGGTGATCACCACAGCGACCATGAAGATAATCATGAACATCACCATCATCATGATGAAGACGACGAATATATCTACACATTCTCGCTCAAGCAGATGTATATTGATGCATTAAACCTTGACTGGTCGAAGGTCCTCTGGGACATGGTGGTGGCTATTGTTGTCCTTCATTCTGGTGCTGTGTATGGACTTTTTCTAACTATCACGGGACAAATTAAAGTGTTTAGTATGATTTTCACTGTATTAATGGCCATAATATCTGGACTGGGAGTGACGATGGGAGTTCACCGACTCTGGTCCCATCGCTCCTACAAAGCCTCGTTGCCGGTGAGGCTTGCGCTCATGGGCTTGAATTGCGTCGCCTTCCAGCAATCTATTCTTATTTGGTCTCAGGACCACAGGGTGCATCACAAGTGGTCCGACACCGACAGGGACTTGACCAACTCCAGAAGAGGATTTTTCTTTGCCCACATGGGCTGGAAGATGTATAAGACTCACCCCGAAGTTATAAAAGGCAGGAAGATGGTCAATATTGATGACCTTCTAAGTGATCCGGTGGTCCTCTTCCAGCACAAATACTTTCCGTGGATTTCCGTACCACTAGCGTTCATTTTACCAACAATAATTCCTTATTATTGCTGGAATGAAGATTTATTGTTCTCGTTCGTAACGTGCGGGTTGCTGCGTCTAACGATAACTCATCACGTGACGAATTGTATCAATTCCGTAGCCCACCTCTACGGATACAAGCCCTACGATAAGACGCTGCACGCTCACGACCACAACGTCTTGGGACCGTTGGCTCTTGGGGAAGGATGGCACAATTACCACCACGCGTTCCCAAGGGACTACCGCGCCAGTGAGATGGACGGATGGTGTTTCAACTTAACAACCAAGATCATCGAAACTTTGGCCAAGTTCGGCTTAACGTATGACCTGGTAACGGTCTCGGACGACATCATCAACAAACGAGCAGCCCGCACCGGCAACCCCGACGAACGCAGACACCCGCGGCGGGAGGTAGCGGGGAGTGCGCAGCCGTCGCCCCAGTAGCAGCAGCTGAAGACTTTCCAATCCCAGGAAACCGAGTGGCTCACTTCGCCAAGTGGTGGTCTGCCTTCAGACTCGGCGATGCATGGAAAAGTGGTGAAATAAATCAACGGGACCAGTGCGCCATTTTTGATTACATCCAAGTCAATGAGATAATGTGGCTGGAAACTATCTTACGTACGTTGTGCCTTATTCCAATTGTTAATTCGTTGCACCTTAAATTGTTCAAGATTCTTCGTTCTTATACAAATTCAAAGTTGTATCAGTTTGATAGGGTTTTAAACAGATTTTGTACATGCTTGTAAATTTTGGGTTCTAGGCTTCACTCCTAAGTTCTGCCGCAATGTTTCCTTGCAATTTTTTAGTTGATTTGTGACGACACCAGACGGAATGTTTAGTTTGTAATGAATGTTTAGAGTGCCCTTGAGTGTAAAGTTATCAACGAACAGATCGTTCGTTGATATGCGTAAACTCTGATGTACTGCCACTATGCCAAATATATATAATATTAAGTTGTTAAACTTGTTTTGAATCCTAACAACAGTCTTTGCAGAAATCGAAATTATTGAACAAAAGGACAAGAGGCATGATGAAAAAAGTTTGAAAATTATGAGAAGCTGAAAGACTCTGAAATTATGTCACATCGTTTAATTCTATTGTCTTTTAAATTCTGACATTGAAAATAAACGTTCATTTAAATTTGCGTCGTGAAACCGAAATACGTGTTGCGATTGAAGAGAGTATTCTCCAGAAATAATATATTATAAAGGAAACATTGGCTATTTTTTCGTAGAAACTCAAGAATTAATATAAATGAAAAAGAACTTCGGGTCATAATCAATGAGTTGGCAAAAAAAAATTGGTAAAGGACCAACTTTTTTAACGTTTTTAAGAGACAAGAACTACATTAGAAGTTCAACATACCTCTAGATGAATTTGATAAGCTCGAAAGTTAAATGAATTGATGCAAATGAAAATATTAGGGATTTTATTAATTAGAAGAAATACCTTCCTTAACTTCGCATCAAGAGCTAACTAGGTGTCGGACAAATTTACGGCTGGACTCGCGGCCGGTCTCACGGTCAATCTCCAAATTCGATGACCAAGGAATATCTCCCAAACTAATGAACGTAGCTCGATGACACTTGGTACACGTTTTCATTAGAACCTAACGCTGATGTTTAGCTCGTGAAGAATTTTCTCCATTTCACCTTCATTCGTGAATGATAAGGCAATTCGGTCCCAAATTCGCAGTGACCAAGAAATTTCTTATAAACTACTGAACAGATTTGAACGAAACTTTGAATATACAAACCTAACCTCCCACCGGTGATATTTAGCTGGGCACAATTTTCTCGATTTTGCCTTCATTTGCGAGTTATACGGCTATACGTGTACATCTCTTTGTCGATGCAAATTTAAAAAGTGGCCTCTGATATGCCGGTCGTTTTTCCGTGTATCCGTATAACTCGCTAACGCTCCAAAGCTTTGGCTCCATTAATGTGAAGCTTTCCAATTAAATGAAGAGCTTTTCCAATAAATTTGGAACTTTTCCAGTAAATGTGACGCTTTTCCATTAAATGTTGAGCTTTTCCATTTAATGTGGAGCTGTTCCATTTAGTGTGGATCTGTTCCATTAAATGCGAAGCTTTTCCATTAAATGTAGAGTTTTCTCAATAAATGAGGACCTTTTCCCGTGATTGTAATGCTGTTCCATTAATTGTGTGGCTTTTCCTTTTAATGTGAAGCTTTTCACTTAATTAGGAGCTTTTTCATAGAGAATGGAGCCTTTCCATTAATTTAGATCTTTGCCGTTTAATGAAGAGCTTTTCCACTTAATGCAAAACTTTTCCCTTTAATGCGGATATTGTCCATTATTGTTGAGAATTATCATTTTATGTGTAGCTTTTCCATTAGTGTTGAGCATTTCCAACTAATGTAAAGCTTGCCAATTTAATGTGAAGCTTTTTTCATTCAATGCACAGGTTGTCCATTGCTGTGGAGCCTTTCTATTACTGTGAAGCTTTTCTATTAATATAAAGTTTTCCATTCATGAGGAGCATTTCCATTTAATATGGAGCTTTTCAATTTAATGTGGAGCTTTTCCTTTAATGCGCAGCTTGTCCATTGAAATGGAGCCAAAGACTGGAGGCGCCACCGGGTCATGCCGGTGCGGGCATTCCAGCCTCTTCTCGTGAAACTGATTGATATCCTTTATAATCTTGGTTTGTGAAAATTTGGGCTAATTAACCATATGAAGTAATTGATAAACAAAAAATTTACAATTCACTCTATTTAATATTTACGTTAGGTTTGGAAAAGTCTTTCCACCTGGTCAAGTCTGTTGAGGCCATTAAAAAGGCAGTGATTTATGATGGAAATAAATTAAACTTAATATAATATAATAATAGGGTAGTTCAATCACACGCTTTTGTAATTCGAGGCAGCCCGTGAGGAGAAAAAGTTTGATAAATCTCTCACGAAAAATGGAAGATGTAATAACAGATGTCTGAAGAGAGGTAATGTCCAGTTCTGAAAATATTTACCAACTGCACATTGATGTTGATCATATTTGCTATAATATTCACCATATCACCACAAATAAAAAGAAGAACCATTTTGCATTGGCCTTATCCAAGTTTGAGGTGTCTCATAATTAGAAGATTGAACTGCGGAAAAACGTCATTGCTACTGAAATTGCTATATTGGAGAACTTTATTGATTTCAACAATATTTTCTAGTATAGCAAGTCAACTCATCAGCCTGAAAATAAGTTGTTGAAAAAAGCATTCGATAAGAAATATAATGAATCTCAAATCATTGATTTATTTTATAACGGTAATTGCAATATTGGCGTATATCTTGAAAACTTACCTGAAGGACGCAAACAAAAATGTGCAAACGAATATTTTGAGAATACTGCTTCTGTACCTGATCCCAGTAATATAGATCCTAGGAAGAAGAATTTGTTCATTTTTGATGATTTTGCTGCGGAGAAAAATCAAAATCCAGCTGATAGTTTTTACACCAGTGGAAGGCATAATAACTGTAGCTCAATTTACTTATCCCAAAACTATCACATATTACCAAGACAAACCATTAGAACGAATTCAAATTTATTAATTCGAGTTACCTTTCATCGATATGAAGAATATTCACAGTAGTTATATTGCTTGCTTGTGATATGCCATTTGCCGAGTTTCAAGAACTGTGTAATGATACGTATAAAGTACATTATAGTTTTGTGTTGCTTAATAAAGATGAGTTCCCAAGTTCTGGAAAGTATTTCAAAACTTCAAATCAATTATAAGTTCCATGGAAATATCTACCAAAGTGACACTCGCTCTAGATTTTTAATTACCAATAGCTCCCAAAACTTTACTGACGGTGATTAAAAAATATTGTGAGCGATCGGCCAATTTTCGATTTGCGACAGTGCTCAAATTTTTTGTTCGTCAAAATAAGAGATAAGATTGTGGGAAACCTGTGATTCAAGCTGCTTGTTAATATTGTGATTATACACTCCTATTGTGATGATACAATGCCACGAATTACGTTGTCTTTATACTACTAGCATTTCTGAATAATAATATTCGTACCAAACTACAAGGTCCCACAGAAATATCTTCATTCACGAGTGCATCTTATTTGGCAATTGCATTTTCCCATTTAAGTTAATGTATCGATAATTTGTAACTAGTAATTGAAAGTAGTATAACCGTCATGGTTCAACTACCGAAGCCAGCGGTTAAAAAGCAATCGCCAATATATTGACCATTTACTGGCATTGCCTACTTCTTCAGTTTTGTTGGAATAAATCTATTATCTCTAAATCCATGCTGCCTTCGCGCTATCTGTGGGTAATAAAAATTCTTTATTACAGGCACCAGAATCAGATATATTTCTCTTATTAGAACAATTTATTTCAACTTCAAACTGATAATGAAAATTGACCGATCCCCTGCGTGACAGACTGTTAATGTATTTTGTTAACTATTCTTTACTTGGATATTTCTCCTGATAAAATTTATGAATGGTTTATACGGAATACAAGCGCGTAAGAAATGATAAGAAGTACGGGCATTGAACAGTATAAACTATAAAGGGATCTCCTCCCTAACGCATATTTCGACTAACAACAAAGACCAATGTTTATTTTCTGAGCTTGGGGACACACACCAGGCCAAAAAAAATGTTCTTTGCCCGGTTCCCGGTCACTCCCTGTGGAATAAAGCAGCCCTACTTCATGTTATCCCAAGTTACAACGGGGCGATTATGAAAGGTCATAGAAAAGTTGAATGATAATGCATTTTACTCGTTGTCAAAAGGAAGAATTTCTTTCAACAATTTTTTATTCTAAGGCGAAAAAAATAAATAATTTTTCGAATTTAAAAATACTACGAAAAAAATTCGTCACCCAAAAATCAGACATCAAGACTAGGTGAGCTGTGCAGATGAACATTAAACTCTTTGTTAGAAACAGTACACGAAACATTTTTTTGAACATTTTTTTAGAAACAGTACATGAAACATTTTGTTAGTACATGAAACTCTTTGTTAGATTTATTGAAATCTCCAAGTAAATGCAATGAACGTTTTGATACTAGAATTATTTTCCAAAGTGTTTTACCTTCACGGACAGAATATATAGCTATAGGGTTTGATAAATTCAATGTATGCGACGGTCATTCAAAATACTATCCTCATTTGCAGTATTTGTTCGGGCAGGAACGCGGAATGGAAAAACCACCGATAAGTTATTATTTATTATATTATATCATTATTAATAATAATCTTTAATATTATTATTATTATTTTATTATATTGTTCCGAATTTTATTATTACATTCGAAACCATTTGCAATATCACACAATATAATTACAAAGACAACGCTAATAACATTCATTGTTTTTTGATGAAATCGTTCCGCGGCCCAGCTCCCAATTGATAAAAAACGTTCATCTGAAACACAATTTTATTAAAATATTCGCAATTATCTTGTAGTTTTATATACAACTAAATTGTCTGATAATTTTAGAATAAGCCAAAAAGTATACCTTAACATCTTCAGTCCTCATTTGAAATTGTCGTTAGTAAAATTGTCCATGAAAAAAAAAACAAAAATACTTTCTTTCACCCACCATATAGACGGTAGGAAGATTCTGAACAAATTCGTACCAACCGCAGCAAAAATTGGATGTTCATGTTAACGATAGTCGCCCAGGGAAGCTTGCCTTTTTTTGCTGGAGGCCTTTGTTGGCCTTTGTTCCCATCCAAAGTCTTTCCAGTCTTTGTCCATAGGCCTTATTTTGCACCTGCAAGGTGTAAAATAATCAATGAGTAAATCATATATTCATAAATGAGTAAATAATATATTCAAGCATTTATTCAATTCACTTTATAAGATTGTAGTTTTTCCACGCTAAAAAAATTGAGCATATCTTAATTGTCTCTCTCCGTGACAAGAAATTCTTCCATTGAATTTCTTGTGTTATAAGACCAAAAAATTTTACTCACTTCTTTTTAATTCGATTATGTTAATGGTTACGATGGCTTAACGCTAAACTTTCCAACGTACAATGTTTTGAACATCGGTTTCAATTCCTAATACATAAATTTTTTAATGAAATATAATTTGAATTACTTATATTTGGCATTAATTATTTCAAAAATATTGGCACTCAAGGTTTTTCTTTGATATTGTGTGGAGATAAAGTTGAACGTTGTTAACGCATTTATAAGTTGATTTTCCGTCCAATAAGTTACGTAGCGTGAGAATCTCACTTACAATTAGTTATGTTATCAGCCAATGAAATTTAGCCATTCAGAGTTCGTATTGAACGAATATAGTCTTTTGCTGATTTAATATAAAAGCCCGGCGTTTATACTGCATCACCTTTTCGTCTCAGCATATACTGTATGTATATGCTGTTACCAGTATATACAGCATATATGCTCTTTACACATATCGAACCCGGCGTAAATTCTTGCGGTTGTGACACATCGGAAATGTACGATAACTCTACAACAGCATTATTATTATTATCTCTGTACTGGTTATCGCAGTGGTACACGCATAACTCATCCTGTTGTGATGTGCTTTTGAATTTTTAAAACTATTCAAGAATTCAAAGCATAATAGGAAGACACAACGTTATTGGCTTAACACTAAATATACTAATTAATCGAAGAATGCGGGAATGAAAAAAAAAACTTTACATAAGGGGCTGGAATAGTAAAATTATAAAAACATGTATTTTATATACATAAGTAAAAAAATAATTTTCAAAACTTAATTGTCCAAAAAAAAAACTGAACGGAGATATGGTTACTTGTCTGACAGTTTTCCTTTCATGATGCTGGCATTGAATTCTAACCAACATTTCATGCCGATTCAGGCCAACTAACGTTGCAAAAACTGTTTGTTGTTCCAGTTTTTATTAAAACTTGAAATCTGGCATCTATTTCAACTGTTGACCGACTGATTCCGTTTCCAATCATGAGTGCATTGACATACAATCACTGTTCGAATTCTTGTCTCAACTTCGCTCTAGTTAAAACAATATCCTTGATTTTTCAAATCAGTTTGACTTAATAACTTCGAAAGAGAACGATAAAGTAACACTGATTCGCTGAGAGTTGCATCACAACAATAGCCTGGTGGGATTTTAACTTCAACCTGCTCTTACCGGTTGAAGTTGATTAAAATCGCCGTCGCCAACATGATGATTAACTGAATTTTTAAAGTGGTATCCGATAGCTTTAAATAAACTTTAGCAGTGCGCCAGTAATCAAAGGTTGAGTGAAGTTGTTCTGTGTAAGAAATTAAAGAGCTTCCCTATTGTTACAAATTGTTTAATTAGGCAATATATCATTGTTTACCTTGTATATTAATGTTGACTCATTTGCTCGCACCGAATAAAGTACATCAGTTATCGTATCGTCCGAGTGAGGTAATACCCAGGCTGTTAATTATTTGTATTATATTCATGGTAATTATGTGTTATTTCGGTTGAACGTGCGGCCCAGGATCTCGCTAGACGATCGACGTCTTGCGTGCGTTCAACGTCTCTAAAGGGCCGGTTGGTAATGTGCGTTTTTTGGGGTGAATTATCCGTGGATTAATTCACCCTACAATTATCCTCCTATCCTCCACAATATTAATTAATGATCCAATGAAAATACTAGAATATTCTCGGTAATTTAAAGATCATCAAAATCTAAATTAAAAGCCATTAGTGAACATTTTGAAGCATGTGGAGTAATTGATTGTAATAAACAAGACGACATGGGCGGTAACTGAAGGAATTAAGCACCGCGCGCTGAGCTCTGCTAACAACGTACGAGTCTACATAGAAAATATTTCAACGATAATTTAAAAGAAAAGAAAATGTCTACTAAATTAACTACATCTTTATTGATTGGCAGCTGAGTTGGCGTTCCATGCACATTATTTTATTGCCACGTTTTTCTTATTTTTGTTTCGTGTCTCAAAAATTCAAACCTTAATTTCGAGCACTTCTGAAGATCCTAGAAACTTGAAATTTGGTGTGCATGCTTGTGATGCCTAACAATTTAACACGTTGACTACGATTACTTCATCTTGTACTATTATTTTATTTTTTTACTATTTGTAAACAGGGTTGCCAGACGGTCATTTTTTTCCGGACAAATTCCGTGATTTAGTTTTTCTCAATTGCGTTGGCCGGCTAAAATTTATGATAGGGGTACTTCCTAATTAAATTCTAAATTCTACGAAAAGAAAATAAATGGAATTTTTATAATGGAACCTACAAATGAACTAGTATATTTTGAGTTATCGGCCTTTTTTGGTCTATTTTGTTCTCGGACTTGGCCAATTTTAGGCAACCTGAATTATGTACCACTACGTCCTGGAGAAATACATTTCGTGGTACGCATATGTACCACTTCGTAGTCAACGTGTTAAGATTTAATCATCAGAAGTAATAATTAATAAAAATTTATTTTTTTAATTAAAAAAAACTAAAAATTCACGGTTGGGAATCGAGTTTTTTTTCGAACATCCAGAGTTGCCAACCCTGGAAAATGATTTTAATTGCTAAAATTGCTAAACTAAAGAGTAAAAAATAAATAAATGTAAAAACATTTTTAAAAACCACGTTTTTCTGGTGGTTACAAAACTAATAACAATGAAATAAAACAAATAAAATAAACATTTAAAAACCACGTTTTCTTAACGGACAAATGAAACAAATGAAAAAAAAATTTAAAAACTACGTTTTCTTAACGGACAAAAAAGAAAAACATTAACTCTTACATAACATTCAAGTTATGTTGAATGTTATGTAAAAGTTACTGTTTTTCTTTTCTATCGGTTAGGAAAACGTGTTTTTTTTAGTTTTTTATTGTTTTATTTCATTGTTTTTTGTTTTGTGGTTTCAGTTTTTTGTGTGTTTTAGTTACCAGAAAAACATGGTTTTTAAAAATGGTTTTTATATTTATTTATTTTCTACTTTTAAGTTTAGCAATTTCAGCGATTAAAATCATTTTCCAGTGTTGGCAACTCTGGATGTTCGACAAAAAAAAACTCGATCCGTGAATTTTTAGTTTTTTTCAATTTAAAGGCAAAAAAAATTTATTATTACTTCTGATGATCAAATCTTAAATTGTTAGGCAGCATAAGCATGCATAATAAATTTCAAGTTTGTGGGATCTTCAGAAGTGCTCTAAATTAAGGTCTGAATTTTTGATGACAGACAGACAGACACGAAACGAAAATAAGAAAAACGTGGTAATGAAAAGAAAAAACATCAACTCTTACATAATATTCTCCTTAACTTTAATGTTATGTAAGAGTTAATGTTTTTCTTTTTGTCCGTTAAGAAAACGTGGTTATTAAATTTTTTTTACCAGAAAAACGTGGTTTTTAAAAATGGTTTTATATTTATTTATTAGTAGTCGTAAGTTTTAAATATTTTATTATTAATATAAATTCATGAAAGCATAAAAAAGTGTTTAATAACTAACAATGTAGCCCAGCGTTGCACAATCCTAGCTATTCGAGAATATGGTTATTCCTGTTCCTGTGTATGCGAATCCAATCGTCCTAAGCTTTTGATCCAAAATCTGCATAATAAATCCAACTCTAAAATACCATGACTGAAGAAAGACGCAGCCAAACTCACATTTATGATATTGAATCTTATTTTATGTACACGTACATTGTTTCAATTGTTCCAGATCATACGCTTCCAGCGAGGTTATAATTGTGAAATAAATATTCACATCAAAGTTTGCTTTGTAAACTCACTCAAACGCACTAATTCTGCTAAATCATACCACGTACTTTACGTGATACACGTACCGTACTTACCACGCATCTTACACGTACCGTACTTACCACGTACCTTACACGTACCGTACTTAATTGTACAAAAATCTGATGGAATTCATTTTAAATTTGTTAGTCATAAATAATCCGCTTTTCTAGCCGGTGTCAAGCCGAACCCGAAGAAGAATCATTGCCACAAGAAAAATGCCGATTTCCTACACCAGCTTAACCGCACGGTGCTCCCGCTTCACCTGTGTTTACCTAGCAGTTCTGAGAAGGCACACCTGCAGCATCTTACCTGCAGAAGGCACACCTGCAGCATCTTACCTGCAGAAGGCACACCTGCAGCATCTTACCTGCAGAAGGCACACCTGCAGTGGTGGTTCGACGAGAGCGTGGTTCCCCTACCTGGAGCTCGGAAGTTCTCCTGCTCGGTAGCTGTGGTCACGGTGGCGCTACACTCCTGGAAGCTACACTCCTTGAAGCTACACTCCTTGAAGCTGCGGAGACTTCAGAGGTGAGGCTTGATTCTTGGCCAGAACCTAGCTTACCTCGCTCCCAGCCAATTTCTCAAAAACTGGATGATCCTTTAGGACTAATAATAATAATTTGTGAATTCCACCGATTTTTTGTTGAACACTGATATTAATTAGCCAAGTACTGTATTCAACCAATTCTCTTTCTCAAGTTTGGGTTTGTTTACCGGCAGGTGTGAACCGTGTGATGTTCATGGCCAGCCATGGATGACCGAGCCAGCCGTGGATCCATCCTTTGAACTTGAATAAAGCCTGTTCAGTTTCTAGTAACGAATCCTTCTTATGTACCTGAATAGTTGAATTAGTCGCGGTAAATTACTAGAGCGAAAATTCACAGTCATCTTCTATTGAAAATTAAATTCAATATTTATTATTTTTGTATAGTACCTACCACGCACCTTATACGTACCGTACTTCCCACGCACCTTACAAGTACCGTATTTACCACTTGCCGTATCGTATTTTCCTACTTCCCTATAAGAACCAGATTGTAATTGCCATTTCACTGAGCCTCGGCTGCATAAATTATAATTATTCGGGATTATTTCTACAAATCGTTTCTAATTTTACTCCTGCATCTACTATAGGTGAAATTAGCACTCATGACAATACATTTAATAAGTTGTGAAATTTGTTCAGAAATAGTTTTTACTGCTCATAAAAATGTGATATAATTTCTCCACACGGGTATGTAAATTTTATGAATGAAAGGTCATTACAATAAATTTAAATTAATCAAAATGCGTAATCAGCAGTTTTTATTTACAGTTATACATGATATGAACCAAAAGTCAGAACTAGACATTACTACGGCACAATATAAATAAATTAAGACGTTGAAATTACTTATCCATCGTGACGCTCGTAGGCGCGTTCGTACGCAACTTCGTTAATTCTCACGACGTTCGCAGGTTTCTTAATACGCAAGCGTTCGCAGTCTTGTTAAACATGCGTTCGCAGTCTTATTAAGCATGCGTTCACAGTCTTATTAAGCAGGCGTTCACGTGTTTGCTGCACAAGCGTTCACTGTTTTATTGCGTAAACGTACGCAGTTTCTTTTTAATTACGTTGACATTCACAAGTTACGTTAAAGTTCACTAGTTTATAATGATGTGATATTTAGGGTGGAGAATTATGAAAATTTTGTTGCATTTCATGTATATGAAAATAATCCTTAACATTTTTATCATTAAAAATATATTTCATTATCAGACTCGACAAATATGTATGCCACTAGAAGCATGAAATCATCATTAAAGTCTCCGATCTTAAAATTTTTGACTGATTTCTGGCCTCTCAAAAACATCAAAGAATCAAAAACTTTTGTGAAGCGTTTATTTCCGAATTAATACTTCGATTCGTTTTGTTTTGGCTTCATAGTTGGCTCCATAGATCATTTAGCATAAATTTTACGACTAATTAAGCAAACGTCTTGTTTTTCCTCATAAAGTATATCAATACTAAGTAAATATATGCCTACTTACATTGTAGCAAACATTTATTTACCTTCGAGAATAATTTCCGATGAACGATCGTCAATTTGTTAACAAATATCCACACTGTTGAGTTACAACTCAACATTTTTCAGTTATTTATGTAATTTCCTCCATTTCCATCAGTAAACACTAATGATTACAGTTCAGAATATTAGGATTGGAGTAGAGAGGCGAGAGGTCAGGATCAGCGAGGAGGCCGGGCGGTTAAATTAGCAAAATTTGGAGCAGTGAGTTGCGAGTTCGAGACGGAAGCAAGCTGGGAATTAGAAGAAATTAATTAATTAATTAATTGAACAATTGAATTAATTATCACAAGAAGAAACGCCGAAACTGCCATTATTATTACAAGAATCTGCGACAGGCCACATGAGGCCTATTTTTCAGCGCCGACATCACTATGATACGATATGATGTAAACCTTCTAATGCAGCTGCTAACCACCTGTTATCAAAATACTGCATACTTTTTATTCTCTATCAGTTATCAGTATTCACATCAATATAATTATAAAATTAGGTACAGAATTGGTATTAAAATGAATTAAGAAACAAAAAATCTCTAAGTAGATTCGACTAACTGTCTTAATCGTCAGTAAATGCAGTTTCATGGAGTAAACTAACTAATTAGTTCACTTCATCTTATTAATCATTTATCAAGAGATATAATCCACTCTACTAAAATTCGCTGTGTAGTTCTTCAACTTTTTCGAGGTTCATACGAAATCAGATAATCGGCAACAACATAAACAGCATCACATTAATATTTATAATTAGTCTCAATATATCCAAACTAGGTTATTGCAAGTAGGTGTACCAACTCCGTAGATTTCCTTAACTTCTATAGAAAGCCCATTTCGAAGGCAGACTACAACTTAGTGGACGAAGTTCCTCTTATAACAACACTCCTATAGAGAGCTCATGTCGAAGGCAGACTACAACTTGGTGGACGA